>NW_026057957.1:0-6000 GCF_023721935.1 Panthera uncia | reverse complement strand
GTAGCCAACAGCAAAAGTTGGAAAATAAGCCAAATATCCACCAATAGGGAACACTTACACCATGATATACACACATCCTATAAAGCATTACTGAGCTATTAAAAAGAGTAAGATAGGTCTACATACAGTGATACAGGAAAATGTCCAAGGTATATTTTGTGATAGAGCAAGCAAGATACAGAACACTGCTTACCAAAAGTCCATTTGCAATTTTTAAAGCATACACATATATGTGCAGATGCTTGCCAACACAGAAAATCTCTGAAAAGATAGGCAAGAATGGGTAAGTATGATTACCTAAAAGACTGGAAGCAAAGGACGAGCACTTCTCGTTTTCACGTTATACCCTTCTGCACTACTGTATAGATGTTAATAGTGATCATGAAGCTTTTAATGTTAAGAAACTAATTTTTCTAATAAATATATGAGACCTTATTTTCTTGTAGCCACAGATTTCTAAGATCTAAAATGTCTGTGCTCCATACATTATTGGTTGATTATCTATCACAAAGGCAACACTGTGGTATATGGCAACACCCATATTATATATGAGGAAATTGTGCTTTGAAGAGGTTAAATAATTCTCTCAAGGTCTCAAAGTGGCTCTGTCATGGCCAGGATTTTAATTTAAATTGGGGTCTATCTGGTTCCAAAACCACTGTGCAATACTGTATACTGGCCTCCAATGCTTCATAATTGTCATATGCATCAGTACACCCACTAGATCTGTGCAGGCAAGAATCTTTCTTGGTCTTAGGGTCTGCTGTGTATCAGGTGCTGGTAGCAGAAACTCATAAGAACTATCGAGTGAATGAGTGAAAGGCACCATCTATTTAATAGGCTGAATCAAGGATCTGATTTATTTTACCACAAGAATTAAGTGAAAAATCAGAAAATCCCAAGTAAGGAAATAATTACAAGGTCTTCACCTCTATTTTCTCTTCTTTACTATTTTATTTTATGGCATAAGTCAGTCTGCTTGTGATCCCCAGCTGTCCCATCCCCTTGCAAAGATGAAGCCACATGACTGAGTTTTAACCAATGGAATATAGGGGAAATTGATGGATCCTTGACTTGAGTATCAACAAATATTTGCATTGTGCCTTAGCAAGTAATAAAGTCCATATTGTTTTGTATGGTATTCTTACATAGCCTGCCCATGCTGTTCCATTATCTTTTAGACTTTAAAAGTCATTATAGATGAGAAGTCCAATATTTTTCTCACTGTTTTTTCATTGTAGGTAACTTGTTCCTTCTACCTGGAAGATTGCAATATAGTCACATTGTCTTAGGAATTCAGGAATTTTACCAGAATATTTCCCAGTGCACGTTACTTGTCATTGGTCCTGCCTTGAACTTGAGGATCCCCTTTAATAGGCCAATTCAGATCTGTCTTCAACTCAGGATACCATCTCTCCCTGTTATTTGTTAAGGAATTATTTTCCCAATCCTTTTTTGAACTTCTGTTTTTCACATGTTGAGTCTTTGGGATACCTCTCCCCAAACTTCTTTCTCCCCATAGCATCCTCCTATATATCTTTGCTCTGGGCTTTGACATACATCCTCCACTTGCCTCCACTGACTATCCTCTCCTTCAGTTAATCTGCTGAATTGTTGAGTTGGGAAATAATGCAGTTTAGTTCCACGTTTGTGGTGCACTTGAGTCTCCTTCAACATCTTTGTTTGGGTTCAGACTGTCACCTGTTGCACTTTAGCAAGTCATATTGACGGAAGGGGCTCTATTAGTTCTGACTTGTTTCCTCTTCTAGCTGCCTTTGTGTGTGTGTGTGTGTATGTGTGTGTTTTCTTTCCATCTTGTCTGCTCATTTATGTTCAGGTCTGGTTGTTGGAGTCTCCTAACTGGTGTCAGCCACACAAATAGTGTGGCGGAAATATTTTCTACACCCCAGACAGTGTTGGTTTAGAAACTAAAAGATTGTCAGTCACCCAGAGGTTACCTCCACCTTCTATCTAACATAAGCCATCCTGTTCTACCACCTCAGTGTCATTCCTTCTTGGCCTCACAGGGACTAGAGAAACCAGATATCCTCAGGCTGACATCTCCCTTTCCTCCAGGACCACATATCTCAGAACCAGCATTTTCTCAGTATCCCCTCAGACTGTCCTTTTCTTGTCCCAGGGTAATCTCCTTTCTAGATCCAACTCTGCTCTTGAGGAAGAAAGCCCTCTGCCTGGTCTTCCCTCCTCAATTCAGCCCCATGTCCCTCCCATCTAGCCCAAGAGAAGGAGTTGGAGGTTAAGGAGAAGAAAGCTACAGCCAGGTGGCCATCTTCCCAGAACCCTTGCTCCTCTTTGTTCTTACAAATTGTCTTCTATTTTTAAGTGAAAGAAAATTAAAAAAAATAGTTAAGGCAAGACTGAGTGAATAAAATTACATCACTTAAATAAGCAGAAAGAATCATGATTGTGATGTAAGAGAAAAAAGCCCTGCATTGGAAACCAGACAACCTGTTGCTCATTGTCTTGGAGACACTTGCAAGAGACCTCACAATGATGCAGCTCAATTTTCCCATCTATTAAATAAAGATGCTAGGCTCTGCTATGAGCTGAATATTTGTGTCCCCCAAAATCCACATGTCAAAGCCTAATCCCCAATGTGATGTTATTTGGAGGTAGGGCATTTGGGAGATTAGTGGGTCATGAGAATAGAGCCCTCATGAATGGGATTAGTGCCCTTATTAGAAGAGAATGAGAGAGATAATCTCTATCCAAAATGTGAGAACACAGCAAGAAGGTAGCTGTTTATAAGGCAGGGAGCAGGTCCTCCCCACACACCTGATTTGCTTACACCTTGATCTTGTACTTACCAACCTTCAGAACTGTGAGAAAGAAATGTTTAAGCCACCAGTCCATGGTATTTTTGTTCTAGCAGCCTGAACTGACTAACCTGAAAATATAGTCATTCCCAAGGCCTAGTCCAACATGAAACTCTGTTAATTCCTGTAATGACTTATGGTCAAGGAAGGCAGAAGGAGAAGGGGAAGATGAAGAAGGACAAGGGAGAGGAGAAAAAGGAAGAGAAGGAAGGGGGAGGGAAAGGAGAGGAGGAAGAGAAGGAAAGGGGGGGAAAGGAGGAGAAGGAGAGCAGGAAGAGGAAGGAAAATAAGAAAAGGAGGAGAAGGAAGAGGAGGAGGAGAAGGAGAAGGGGGAGAAAGAGGAGGATGATGATGAGGATGAGGACAAGAAGGAGGAGGAGGGAAAGAAGAAGAAAAAGAGCAGGAGGAGGGAGAAGAAGAGGGAGAAAAAGAAAGAACTTTCTGTAATAAATTGAAACAAGGGTTTGAGAAGTGGTTATATCTTGTGAGCCTTGTAAATCACTTGAAGCAGCTTAAGTCCCTCATTGCTTCTTTATCCTGCAGCCACTGCCAGAGGATTACAGGATGTCAGTTATTCAGCAAGAGTCACGCATTAAGCTTAGTGGCCAAATCTAGGAAGAAGAGAAAATGCCATCTCATTCAGCTAATTTGCTGGATTCAGAGTCATAAGGTGTCAGAGAAGGAACTCCTTAGACACCATCAAGTCAAGCTGGGTCTCCTGATTCATGCTCAACCTAGATCCAAACTGACTCAGACACTAAAAGGGCAAAGGAGCAAGAGTCAAAACAAAAGGGCCTGATATTCTCAAAAACAGTGAAAGCTCAGTTCTTCCATTTGCCCAGCTATTTAAAAAACCACAACAGCAAACAGCCACAAACACAAGTTATGACCTGGGTTGACAGTGCCTTAGATCCCACAGAATAAACAAGGAAAAAAGAGAACAAAGAATCACAAGGATTAGGTCACTGGGTTCTGTGTCCCATGCATCCCTCCCTGATGACCAGAGAGATATACAGAGACTGACCACAGAATGCACTTTCAATCCTGCCCTGGTGATACTAAACCAACCCAGTCTATGCCTGTAGCTAGCCCCTAACATCTGAATGAATACATCATACTCATTCAGTTCAGGTATTAGAGCCTCAACTATTTCACCAACTGTCTTCCCTTTCCAAACCTGATCCTGACTTCCTTGGCTCCAAAGCTCCCATATCTGTTTGTGAAACCAAACTCACCCCTCAAACTTGGTGCTTGACCCAGGTTTTCTAGAACTGGTCTTTAACTTCCTTCCTCACACCCACACCCAAGTTAACACCTGCTCAGAGGATTTCTCAACAAACCTTCTACTTAAATGAGCCTGATCTCCAAGACTGCACCCTAGAATAAGTCTGTCATGGCTGCAGCAATAGTGATGTTGTTCCTTAGATCTGCCTTAGTGTGGGCTTGGACTGTTGAGGGTGATTAGTACAGAGTGCAGTGGGATATTAGGAAAACAGTTTGGGACCTTGTGAAGAGCCTTGAATGCTAAGGTGTTGAATTTTATCCTAATGATACTGGGAGCTTTTAAAGGTTTTTAAAGTTTTTAAAGAACCCTTCATCAGATCTGCCTATATTTTTAAAAGCCTACCTTCAAGGCAATGTGGAGAATGGATATGAGAGAGGCCAGAGAAGAAAGATCAGTTCACAGAATAGAAGAGTCACACAAGTGAAAGCTGCTATAGGCCACAGCAGTGAGGATGGAGGAAAGGAAGCAAAATACAAATAGAGTAAGAGAAGGGAATTTGATAGTTACAAATCTTGAGATGATCTGAAAAAAAGATAGGAGCCTAGGGTGGTAGATATAGTATGTTTTCTAGTGTCCCCCTCCACCTGCAAACTCATGTCCACCAAGAACTTCAGAATATTACCTCATTTGGAAATAAGGTCTCTGCAGATGTAATTAGTTAAGGATCTCAAGATAACATCATACTAAATTTTGGGCTAGCCCTAAATCTAATGACTGCATCCTTACAATAAGAAGAGAGGTCACAGAGAGAGAGAAGGACACATGACAAAGGTAGGCAGAGATTGGAGTGATGTGGCCATAAGCCAATGAATGCCAGGGGCCACCAGAAGCTAGGAACAGGCAAGGAAGGGTCCTTCTCTAGAACCTTCAGAAGGATCATGGCTTTTCAGACTCCTTGGTTTCAAACTTGTAGCCTCACACATTGTGAGAGAGTGTGTTTCTGTTGTGTTAAACCACCTAATTTGTGGTACTTTGCTATGGCAGCATGAGGAAACCAACACAGTAGGGAAACAAGAGGGAGGGATAGGAGTCAGAGGAGTAGATTCAGCAATAGCTGGAAGCATGGAGGGGAAAATAAAAACACCTAACAGAGCACTTACTTTTTGTTAAGTATTGCAGTAAGACTTTCACAAGGTTAGTTTCATTTAATCTGTACAATAGCCTCATTAGACCAGTATTGTTACTATCCCTATTTTCTAGAAGAAGTAAATAAGAATTAATGAATTCAAGGTTACATGAGTAGTAACCCAATTCAAGATTTGAGCCTGTCTGACTCCAAATCTCATATTATGCTTCCAGAGAAATGCAGGAGATAGAGACAGGGTTAACATGATTGTATCAGTGAGTCCCTGAAGAAACATCATGAGATATTAAATCCAAGAGATGTTTTCAGGACATGTTAAACAAACAGCTTTGGAAAAAACACAGGCACTTGGACTTGATTTAAAAAGCAGTCAGGAGTTGGCTAACAGACTGCCTCAGGTCATTCTTTTTCACCCCAAGCACACAGCATTCTAATCAAGGATGGGCAGGTGGGGAGGAGAGATGAGGTTATGACATCAACAGAGGACAGTGTCTTTCTACTACATGGGCCCCCAAAACTGGGTTCTAGGAAAAAGCCCTCCACCAAGCAGTTCCAAAGAGGAACTGTTCATATCTGCAAACAATAGTCTTTGCCAAAATTCTGATCAATTTTTTGTTGCTTACATACACACAGAGACAGATAAAATAAAGCAAATAAATAAATTATAAGAAGTTACCTTGCCATAAAGAAAATCAGGCTGTGAATGGGGAAATGAGAGGAGAGAGGATTGAAGTTCTCTGACTGTCAAGACACTACCCACATGATACACATGCACACAAAAATTCACATATGCC
>NW_026057956.1:0-4283 GCF_023721935.1 Panthera uncia | reverse complement strand
CTACTTTCTAAAGCACAGAACAGAGAAAAGTATGATGGGGAGGGAGCAGGTTCAGCAGAAAGGAAACACAAGAAGAGATGCATTGTTTCTGAAGTAATTTATGAGTGACAAGTAGAGGCAAATGAACACAGGAGGTGGCAGGTTTTTAAACTGTAAAAAAAAAAAAGCAACAGCTGCAGTTGGCATTTTACTGACTATTTTGAAGGGAACTCTTCCTCTAGCATTCCAGATTTTAGCATTGGAGTAGTAACTAAAACCTACAGAAATACTGTTGACAGATAAAATCTGTACTTTCATCGGTTGCACACAGAGATTGAGAATTTTCTGCATTCTATATAAAGTGACTTATAGAAGGAGGAAATAGTAACATACAGATAAAAAAATTAAGATGAAGAACAAGATCAGTGGGCTATTCAAAACATGAACAAGGTCAGGGAGAGAAATAATCTAGAATAGAGCAACTCAGAGGCATTTCCCTAACCTACAACTGAGTAAGAGTTTCACCAATTTCTTAATGAGGGAGCACAAATCAATACTGAAACAACACTGTACACAACTTTTATATGATATGTATATTATACATATATATTTATGCTTAGATTAGCAACTTAGTAAAGTGCATATTGTTTATTCCATAACATGGGTTACATAGAGAAAATCAATAAAACCAAAATTTGGTTCTTTGGAAAGATCAACAAAATTGGCAAGCCTTTATCTAGATGGACTTAGAAAAAAAGAAGATTCAAATTACTGAAATAATAAATGAAAGTGGGGACATTACTACCGATTCCACTGAAATAAAAAGGATTATAAGAAAGTACCATGAACAATTGTGCACCAACAAATGCGATAACCTAGATAAAATAGACAAATTCCTGAAAACATCAAACCTACCAAAATTAAATCACGAAGAAATAGAAAATATGAATAGTCCTATAACTAGTAAGGAGATTGAATAAGTAATAATAAATCTCCCAACAAAAAAAAGCCCTGGACTGATGATTGGTAAATTCTACCAAACATTTAAAAAAACTAATACCAACCCTTCTCAAACTTTTCCAGAGATCTGAAGAGGAGAGAACACTTCCTAACTCATTCTAATATGCCAGGATTACCCTGATGCCAAAGCCAGATAAAGACACTACAATAAAAGAAAATTATAGACTAACCCTTATGAACATTGATGCAAAAATCCTCAACAAAATACTGACAAACCAAACTCAGCAGTATATTTAAAGGATGATATACCATGATCAAGTGGAATTTATTCCTGGAATGCAAGAATGGTTCAACATACAAAAATTGATCAATATAAAATACATTAACTGAATGAAGAAGGAAAAAACATATGACTATCTCATTGATGTAGAAAAAGCATTTGACACAGTTCAACACTTTTCATAACAAAAACACTCAAAAGAACTAGTAATAGAAGGAAACTACCTTAACATAATAAAAGCCAAATATGAAAAACCCACTGCGAACATCATACTCAGTGGTGGAAGCCTGAAAGCTTTTCCTCTAAGATCAAGAACATGGCAATGATGCCCACGCTCACCACTTTTATTTAACGTACTACTGAATACTACTGTCCAGAGAAATTAGGCAAGAAAAAGAAATAAAACACATCCAAACTGGAAAGGAAGAAATAAAAGGATCTGTGTTCAAATAATATGACATATGTAAAAAATCCTATAGATTCTACATACAAAAAAGCTGTTAGAACTAGTACATGTGTTCAGCAAAGTAGCAGAACACAAAGTCAACAAACAAAAATCCGTTTCATTTATACACACTAAAAAACTACCTGAAAATCCATTTATGATGACACCAAAAAGAATGAAATAATTAGGAATTAACTTACCCAAGGTTGTGAAAGACTTGCATTGCTGAAAGAAATTAAAGAAATGTGTACATACCTACATCCACATCTATTTTCAGTAATTCCATTCCTGGTTATATAACCAAAAGACCTGAAGGCAGCCTGGAAAAGACATTTGTACACCAATGTTCATAGCAGTATTGTATATAATAGCTAAGACATGGAAGCAACTCAGTGTTCACCAAGAAATGTAAGTACAACCTAAATGTAGTATACACATACAATGGAATATGATTCAGCATTAAAAAGAAAGAAATCTGACATGTGCTGCAACATGGATGAACCTTGAGGATGTTATGCTAAGTGAAATAAATCAGTCACAAAAAGGACAAATACTGCATGATTCCACTTACGTGAGGTACTTGGAGATACGAGAGTAATCAAATACACAGAGGCAGAAAATAAAAGTATCTTGAGTATCTTGGAGGTACGAGAGTAATCAAATACACAGAGGCAGAAAATAAAATGGTGCTTTGACAGGAGTTGGAGAAAGGGGAACAGGGAGCTACCATTTAATGTGTACAGAATTTCAATTTTATAAGAAATGTTCTGAAGATGGATGGTAGTGATGGCTGCACAACAATATGACTATATTTAATACCACTCAACTGTAAACTTAAAGATGATAAATTTTGTTATGTTTATTTTACCAAAATTTTAAAAAGGAGAAAAGCTAAAGTAAAACTGCTAAATTGTATACAAAACCAGTTACTTCTCGCAGTATAATAAAACCATACCCTTGTAGTAATAATTTTCTCTATTGGACAAAAATCACTTATGTAATATCAGTTTTCTACAAGTTCAGTCAACAAAGTTTAGGCCCTAATTAATGGTAAATAGTCATTCAAATGATAACCAGAGTCCCATGGACAAGCTTATTACACAATTCTCTATGAGTACTTGAAAGAATGTAGCCATCCTTTATGCCTTATTTCTAAGTTTTGGGTGATCTTTCTTAACCTGATCAACAAAAGCAGGCACAGTCTCTACCCTCAGGGAGCTATCCCTGGGTGACACAGTTGTCACATTGTCAATCACCCACCTAGATTTCAACCTTTTGAGTGCTAAGAAGGGGAGGTATGTGATGGCTGTGAGTAGTTACAACAAGGATTAATCTAATCTAGAGACTGGGAAGGCATCCAAGAGGAAGAAGACACTGGAGGAAAATACGAATGACGTTCAGGAGGTGAGCAGTCAGACCCCCTTCTCTTCCCTACCTATACATCTCTCCAACAGCTGTGAACATCATGTATATGCCTATGTCTCTCAAATAAACATATCCAGCCCTTCCTCTCCTCAAACCTCCGGACCCGAGAGTCCACTTGGATGGCACGTAGGCTTCTCACATCTACATGTCTAAAGCAGAACTCTCAGTGCCTGACTCACCACCACCACCTCTGCTCTTCCTTCAGCATTTCCCACTTTTGTAAATGGCATCACCATGCATCCAACTAATCAAATCAAAAATTTAGGAATTATCCCTGACACTGCTCCTTCTCTCGCTTTTCCCCCTCCAAAGTAGTTACCAGTTAACATTGCCAGTTCTGCTCTCCTGATATACCTCCTGATATACCAAATCCACCACTTTTCACCAGTTTCCCACCATTACCCAAAGCCACTCTTGCCCCCATAGTCCATTCTCCACACAGCAGCCGTAGCGATCCAAAAGGTAAATCACGGCATGTCAATCTTCTTCTAAAATCCCTCCAATGGAAATTAGACTAAAAACCAAATTCCTACTGTCTTGCACAACTCTATAAGACCTAACATTGGTATCTTCTGACTTCATCTGTAGCTATTACCACCACCACCCCAGCACCATCCTCAATGTTACTTCAGGAATGCAGACCTGTCAGTTCTTCCAACATTCCATGCTTATTCCCGACTTAGGCCTTTGAGCTGTCTGGCTCCTTTCATTGTTCAGGTTTCCCCTTAAATATCATTCCTTTGGAAAGATATTCCCTAATCACTTGATCTAAAATACATCCATGAGATCCCTTGACTTTAATTCTCTGCAAGGCTGTGCACACCATAAGCTAGTATTTCTTCCTGTTTATTTCTTCTTTTTCTGGTTTTTTTTTTTTTTTTGGTCTGTCTCCCCAACCCCAACCTCAAGCCCTACACACATATCTCACCTCCACCAGAATGAAGTCTCTATTACAGAAGGAACAATGAGGTGTGGTATGCCAGCACACTCCCAGTAGAGGGGAGTGTCTGGCTCATAGTAAAAGCTCCATTAATATTAACTGAATGGAAGGATTTTACACAATCTGTTCTTAAATGCAAGATCAATTTCCCAATAATAGTTCCTTGCTGGATATGAACCTGCAACAGTAGAGCCTGGCCTTGCATGTTAGATGTTATGGTCATAATTTAAAGGGAAACTTGGGGGGCGCCTGGG
>NW_026057955.1:0-126151 GCF_023721935.1 Panthera uncia | reverse complement strand
TTTTTTTTTTTTTTTTTTTTTTGCTTGTGCATTAATCTATAATCCTTTGTTTGTTTCCTTCACAAAAAGTGAATCTTCTTGGAACCACTTAAGGCACAGGTTCAAAGCAAGACCAAGTAGCAGAAACCAACTGTAGCTAGTTTAAGTAAAAATTGATTTAAAGATACTATGAAATACCTCATGGAACCAGAGGCAGGAAGGTAGCAATTTCATCAAGGTATAGGGCCCAGGACAAAGAAGCTATTATTTTTCCTGTGTGTACTTCTCTTGAGAAGTTTTTCTTTTTTTCTTCTTCTCTTTCTCTGTTGACCAGCTACCCCTGCTCTCCAGTTTACAAAGAACACAGATCTCATTCCAATTCCAAAGATAATGTATTTCTTACCTTAAGCTAGGGTTTCTCAACCTTGAAGCTATCCACATTTTGGACCTGATAATCTTTTTTTTTTATTGAGATATAATTGATATATAACATTATATTACTCTCGGGTGTACAACTCAATGATTCGATATTTGTATATATCATAAAATGATCACCATAATATGCCTAGTTAACATCCATCACCACACCTTTAAAATTTTTTCCTTGCAAAAATATTTTCTCTTAACAACTTTCAAATATATGATACAGTATTTTTAACTCTAGTCATCATGCTCTACGTTACTTCCTAGGACTGACTTACTTTATAACTGGAAGCTTGTAACTTTTGATCACCTCATTCATTTCTCCAACCATCTACCCCTCAACTTCTGGCATTCACCAATCTGTCCTTAGTACCTCTGGGTTTTTGTTTATTTGTTTGTTTTTGTTTTAGATTCCACAAATCAGTAAGATAATATGGTATTTGTTTTTCTTTGTCTGATTTATTTCATTTGCATAATGTCCCCCAGTTCCTTCTATGTTGTTGAAAATGGCAGGATTTCCTTCTTTTTATGGCTGAATAGGATTCCACGTATTCCATTATATATATTGCAGTTTCTTTATCCATTCATCCATTGATGTACACTTAAGTTACTTCCATGTCTTAGCTACTGCAAATAATGTTGATATGAACATAGAGTGGGGTGTGCAAATATCATTTTGAGTTAGTGTTTTCATTGCTATTGGATAAATACCCAGAAGCAGAATTACTGGTGGTTTAGTATTTCTATTTTTAGTTTTTTGAGGAATTTCATACTGTTTTCCATCGTGGCGCAATATGAATTCCACCAATTCATATTGCCATGCACAGTGGCACACGTTTTCCCTTTCTCCACATCCTTGCCAACACTTATTATTTCTTGTCTTTGATAATAGCTACTCTGCAGGTGTCAGGTGATATCTCATTGTGTTTTTGATTTGCTTTTGCCTGATAATGAGTGATGTTGAGCGTCTTTTCAAAATGCCTGTTGGCAATCTCTATGCCTTTGGAAAATGTTAATTTAGAATCTCTGCCCATTTTTGGGGGTGCTTGGATGGCTCAGACAGTTGAGCGTCTTGACTCCAGCTCACGTCATAATCTCGTGGTTGATGAGTTTGAGCCCCACGTTGGGCTCTGTGTTGACAGCTCAGAGCCTGGAGCCTGCTTCGGATTGTGTGTCTTCCTGTCTCTCTGTCCCTCTTCCTGCTCAAGCTCTGTCTCTCTGTCTCAAAAATTAACGTTAAAAAAATTAGAATCCTTGTCCATTTTTTAAATGATTTGGTTCTATTGAATTGTACAATTTCAGATTTATATTAGATACTAACACCTTATCAGATACATGATTTTAAAATATTCTATTCCATAGGTTGTCTTTTTATTTTATTGATGTTTCCTTTGCTGTGCAGAAGCTTTTTAGTTTGAGATAGTGCCCAATGCTTAATTTTGCTTTTGTTGCCTTTGGTTTTTGTATCAAATCCCAAAAAAACTTATCACCAAGACCAATGTCAAAGAACTTACAACCTATGTTTTCTTCTAGGAGTTTTATGATTTCAGAAAACTTTTTTATATAAAATGGAACATTTAGGAACATTTTAAGGTTTGATAGTAGACTATTTTGGTTATATAGTTGTTGTTTATCTATTATTATCAGTAATTCTATGTCTTAGAAGAATATGAAATTCTTCTTCCAATAAATTAAATTAAAGAAATAAAAAAAAAGAAAACAGAAAATAATAGAGTAGGTAGAGTTAAAAAGTCTTAATGACTGGAAAGTGAAAACTAAAATATTAACTATGGCTATCTCTTTTTTTTTAATCAGCTTTTTTAAAAATTTTATTTTTTATTTTTTAAAATTTACATTCAAATTAGTTAGCATATAGTGAAACAATGATTTCAGGAGTAGATTCCTTAGTGCCCTTACCCATTTAGCCCATCCCCCCTCCCACAACCCCTCCAGTAACCCTCAGTTTGTTCTCCATATTTATGAGTCTCTTCTGTTTTGTCCCCCTCCCTGTTTTTATATTATTTTTGTTTCCCTTCCCTTATGTTCATCTGTTTTGTCTCTTAAAGTCCTCATATGAGTAAAGTCATATGATTTTTGTCATTCTCTAACTGACTAATTTCACTTAGCATAATACCCTCCAGTTCCATCCACGTAGTTGCAAATGGCAAGATTTCATTCTTTTTGATTGCCGAGTAATACTCCATTGTATATATATACCACATTTTCTTTATCCATTCATCCATCGAGGGAGATTTGGGCTCTTTCCATACTTTGGCTATTGTTGATAGTGCTGCTATAAACATGGGGGTTCATGAGTCCCTTCATACCAGCACATCTGTATCCCTTGGATAAATGCCTAGTAGTGCAATATCTGAGTAGGGTAGTTCTATTTTTAGTTTTTTGAGGAAACTCCATGCTGTTTTCCAGAGTGGCTGCACCAGCTTTCATCGCCACCAACAATGCAAAAGAGATCCTCTTTCTCCACATCCTCACCAACATCTGTTGTTGCCTGAGTTGTTAATGTTAGCCATTGTGACAGGTGTAACGTGGTATCTCATTGTGGTTTTGATTTGTATTTCCCTGATGATTAGTGATGAGCATTTTTTCATGTGTCGGTTGGCCATCTGGATGTCTTCCTTGGAGAAGTGTCTATTCATGTCTTCTGCCCAATTCTTCACTGGAATATTTGTTTTTTGGGTGTTGAGTTTGGTAAGTTCTTTATAGATTTTGGATACTAACCCTTTATCTGATATGTCATTTGCAAATATCTTCTCCTATTCTGTCAGTTGCCATTTAGTTTTGCTGATTGTTTCCTTCGCTGTACAGAAGCTTTTTATTTTGATGAGGTCCCAGTAGTTCATTTTTGGTTTTGTTTCCCTTGCCTCCAGAGACGTATTGAGTAAGAAGTTGTGGTGGCCAAGATCAAAGAGGTTTTTGCCCGCTTTTTTCTCAATGATTTTGATGGCTTCCTGTCTTACATTTAGGTCTTTCATCCATTTTGAGTTTATTTTTGTGTATGGTGTAAGAAAGTGGTCCAGGTTCATTCTTCTGCATGTTGCCGTCCAGTTTTCCCAGCACCACTTGCTGAAGAGAGTCTTTATTCCATTGGATATTCTTTCCTGCTTTGTCAAAGATTAGTTGGCCGTACGTTTGTGGGTCCGTTTCTGGGTTCTCTATTCTGTTCCATTGATCTGAGTGTCTGTTCTTGTGCCAGGACCAACCTGTTTTGATGATAACAGCTTTGTAGTATAGCTTGAAGTCTGGAATTGTGATGCCTCCTGCTTTGGTTTTCTTTTTCAAGATTGCTTTGGCTATTCGGGGTCTTTTCTGGTTCCATACAAATTTTAGGATTATTTGTTCTAGCTCTGTGAAGAATGCTGGTGTTACTTTGATAGGGATTGCATTGAATATGTAGATTGCCTTGGGTAGTATCAACATTTTAACAATATTTTTTCTTCTTATCCAGGAGCATGGAATCTTTTTTCATTTTTTTGTGTCTTCTTCAATTTCTTTCATAAGCTTTCTATAGTTTTCAGTGTATAGATTTTTCACCTCTTTGGTTAGACTTATTCCTAGGTATTTTATGGTTTTTTGTGCAACTGTAAATGGGATCGATTCCTTGAATTCTCTTTCTGTCGCTTCATTGTTGGTGTATAGGAATGCAACCGATTTCTGTGCCTTGATTTTATATCCTGCAACTTTTCTGAATTCATGAATCAGTTCTAGCAGGTTTTTGGTGGAATCCTTTGGGTTTTCCATATAGAGTATCATGTCACCTGCGAGGAGTGAAAGTTTGACCTCCTCCTGGCCTATCTGGATGCCTTTTATTTCTTTGTGTTGTCTGATTACAGAGACTAAGACTTCCAATACTATGTTGAATAACAGTGGCGAAAGTGGACATCTCTGTCTTGTTCCTGACCTTAGGGGGAAAGCTGTCAGTTTTTCCCCATTAAGGATGATATTAGCGTTGGGTCATTCATATATGGCTTTTATGATCTCGAGGTATGCCTCTTCTATCCCTACTTTCTTTAGGGTTTTTATCAAAAAAGGATGCTGTATTTTGTCAAATGCTTTCTCTGCATCTATTGAGAGGATCATATGGTTCTTGTCCTTTCTTTTATTGATGTGATGAATCACGTTAATTGTTTGGCGGATATTGAACCAGCTCTGCATCTCAGGTATAAATCTCACTTGGTTGTGGTCGTGAATAATTTTTTTAATGTATTGTTGGATCCGGTTGGCTAATATCTTGTTGAGGATTTTTTCATCCATGTTCATCAGGGAAATTGGTCTATAGTTCTTCTTTTTAGTGGGGTCTCTGTCTGGTTTTGGAATCAAGGTAATGCTGGCTTTATAGAAAGAGTTTGGAAGTCTTCCTTCCATTTCTATTTTTTGGAACAGCTTCAAGAGAATAGGGGTTAACTCTTCCTTAAATGTTTGGTAGAATTCCCCTGGAAAGCCATCTGGCCCTGGACTCTTGTTTCCTGGGAGATTTTTGATTACTAATGCAATTTCCTTACTGGTTATGGGTCTGTTCAAATTTTCTATTTCTTCCTGTTTCAGTTTTGGTAGTGTATATGTTTCTAGGAATTTGTCCATTTCTTCCAGATTTCCCATTTTATTGGCATATAATTGCTCATAATTTTCTCTTATTATTGTTTTTATTTCTGTTGTGTTGGTTGTGGTCTCTCCTCTTTCATTCTTGATTTTATTTATTTGTGTCCTTTCCTTTTTCTTCTTGATCAAACTGGCTAGTGGTTTATCAATTTTGTGTGGCTGTCTCTTAATTGTGGAATTACCTGTGAGGTTTTCTTTGTATTTTTCTAGTTGTCTTTACAAGTCATGTAGTAGATTTTATCAGAGTAAAGTTATTGACTTTGAGAGGCTAAATTAAAATAATACTTAATGACTTCTTTAGTAAAATGCTATTGATTTCTTTGGGAACATATTGCTTAGGTTTAAAAAATATGCGAGTCCTGAGCTGGTTTCAAGTGTAGTGTGACCTCTGGATTGTCATATTTTAAGTGAGCAGGGAGGGAGCTAAGCTCTAGTGAACACCTGGAATAAAAACAATAGATTTCCTTAAATACTGACTATTTATTTAGTCTGTGTCTGTGTGATACATGAATAAAGTCGGTTCTGTCAAAGCAGACAATCCAGGAGCCAAACTCAATAAAATGTAAAAATCAGCCCAGGAGGTTTTTGACAGTTGTGAAATCTAACTTGAAATTTCCCTTATTGCCTTGTGTTTGACAATAGCCTAAAGAGATAGTCAAAAAAATAATAATAATTTGGCTGAATTATGTATTTATTTTACAAAACAAGAGGAGTCTGTTGGGTTTTTTTTAACGTTAGAATAGGCCTCATTGTACCTATTTTTCTTTCTTATTCATTAACTTATAAAGAGAAAGTTCTAGCTTTTCCATGTTATCAATTCTCCTTAGGGGAAAAGATTCAAAATATGTTTGAAAAAACCCAAAGTACACGTAAAATAAAATCAGATCTCCTTATCATAGCCTCCAAGACCAAGTGAAAATTAGTGACTGCCAAGTTGCTTAAGCTCCCGTGCTCTGGTTCCACTGGCTTTCTTTGTGTTCCTTGAGTACGTCAAGCTCAGTCCCACCTGGGATCCTTGTCCTTGCTGCTCATCTGGCTAGACAGTTTTTAGTCCTAGATTCGCCTATGACTGACTCTTTATCATCATCGAGTCTTACCCCGGGAGACACAGATTTCAGGGAGGTCTCCTGATGAAGTACCTCATTTACAGCAGGCTGCACACTCAGTCCCAGCACTCTCAGTCATGTTCTGTTGAATTCTCATCCCACCATAATTCCATACTTGAAATTTACTTACTCATTTATTTACTGTTTGTCTCTTCTCAGTAGAATTTATATTCCACCTAAGCCTATAGAGTAGATACACATTCTGTCTGTATCCCCAATGCCTACAACTGTACCTAGTAGCACTTAATAGACTCCAAAGAATATTATTGAATAAATGAATGACTAATCTTCTCTGAACAAATGACATGTAAACATATCAACAGTAAATATAAAATTTCACATGGGATATTATATTCATGTAGATTGTTTTTCCTAAAAATATTAATTATGATATTAAAGCATAAAAAGGGAAAGAAGAAAAACAGATTTAACACTAAAAATTAACTTCAAGAGTTAACACATTAAAAAATACTTTCACAATTACAAATATTCTCTATAGCAATTTTATCTTATTTAAACTTTTGACATTTTCTCTATTATTCTCTCTGAGCAAATTATTAACATCTATATTACAATAATTGCATGTGTGTGTGTATGTGTGTGTGTGTGTGTGTGCGCACGCGTCTGCCTAATGTTTTTAGCGCTCATATTCTGATAACACAACTGATTTGGGCAAATGGAAGATTTCTTTTTTTGCCTTTGGCCACATCCAGCCCTGATTTGTTATTGTTTGAAATTCTGAGAATGTTTTACACACGTTTACAAAAGAGAAACATTTGGGCTCTGATAAACGAATGACAAGCCGGATATAAACGCTTGGGGAAGATTCTTTAGGATCTATGCAGGAGACCTGCACATCTGTCTCCAGCTGTGCAGCCACTCTGAGCTGAAATGACTAATCCCAGTTTGGCCAAAGTCAGTAATTATTTTTCCTGTTAATCTGAAGATCAAAGGTTATTCCCAGGAAGTAAGTAAGGATAGGGCAATGGACTTTCCTATCTAACAACAGTGGAGATTTATGCAAGCTATCATTTGGTTCATGGCTTGCACATTAACCTGCCGCTAATGCATATGGATGACAGCAGAAATGTAAACAGCCTTGATGCGATATTAATTATAATTGGCTAAAAGTAAATTCATCTACTGGTTTTGAATCACCTTTGCCCTTTTTCCTGGCCTTGTATTCTGACCCCAAATGTTAGGAAAATCTAGAGCTACAACGTCACACTTTTAAAAGAAAACATGTAACTCTATGAATCCTTGCTATTCTTCAAACTGTCTTTGAACCTGTCCTCATTAAAATAATTGTACATAGAAAATTCTTCCTTTAAATAACTCCCATAGGTGAAGACAGTCCAGTTCCACTGGTAAATTAATGAAAAATCTTATAAATGTTAAGTTTTCAATATTATTTTTTTCATCAAAGAGGTTATTATTCTTTGCAGTTAGTTTGGAAATGGACCCTATATTTTCTATGTGTTCTCTGAGGCCAAACCAGACTGCCATGAAAGGGAAAACATAAATGAAAGATAATAAAATATTTATCAAGGGTCTGCTCTATTTGGGACACAATTATAAACATATGAATACACTGTAACATGCATATTTTAAAGATATGCATATGTCTTTTAAAAATGATTTTAACATTAACATTTTATATACAAGAGGAAAATAATTTTATAGCTCAGAACAAAAGTATCTAAATTTTGAGATGTATACCTTATATGTGTATAGCAAACTCCTGTTTAACTTCATGGGAAATAAGGAACCTAAGTAAACTTTGAAAAGGGCATAAAGATATAGGCATACACCACACTTAATAGGAATTTTTTTTTTACCTTAATAGCTTGCACTAATACATTTGCATTTTTGTTAATTTTTTTAATGTTTTTTAAAATTTATTTTTGAGAGGGAGGGGAAGAAAGAGAGAGAGAGAGAGAGCACGCACAAGTGGGTTTGGGGGTGGGTACAGAGAAAGGGAGACAGAATCCAAAGCAGGCTCCAGGCTCTGAGCCGTCAGCACAGAGCTCCGTGGGGCTTGAACTTGTGAACTGTGAGATCATGACCTGAGCCAAAGTTGGATGCCTAACCAACTGAGCCACTCAGGTGCTCCAATACATTTGTATTTTTATAAATGTTTATTTATTTGAGAGAGAGAGAGAGAGAGAGAGAGAGAGAAAGCAGGAGAAGGGCAGAGAGAGAGGGAGACAGAGGATCCGAAGCAGGCTCCATGGTGAGAGCAGATAGCCCAATAGCTAGAACTCATGAGCTGTGATATGGTGACCTGGGCCAAAATTAAGAGTGGGGTGTTTTTTTTTTTTTAAATGTTTGTTTATTTTTGAGACAGAGAAAGACAGAGAATGAATGGGGGAGGGTCAGAGAAAGGGAGACACAGAATCTGAAGCAGGCTCCAGGCTCTGAGCTGTCAGCACAGAGCCCAACACGGAGCTAGAACTCATGGACTGTGAGATCATGACCTGAGCCAGAGTCGGATGCTTAACCAACTGAGCCTGCCAGGCGCCCCAAGAGTGTGGTGTTTAACTGACTGAGCCACCTGGGTGCCCAAATACACTTGTATTTTAATTAGGCAATCTATTTTCCCCAAATTTGTATGGTGTATTATTTAAAAATTCCTTTTACGCCATAGTGAATATATTCTTACATGTGTATTTAAAGTATCTATATTTAACCATCTTGTAAATAATGCCAATAGTCTTTATTTCTCATAAAAGCTCTGTCTCTTATTATTCCTCTTTGACATAAAGCACTGCCATAGCATCTTGATATCTGAAATATGTTCAATGTCACAACCTTTAGATTGGGTATTTCTCATCTACTTAATATTATCAGAATTATAAAACCAAGGTAAAAGCTCTCTCATCAATATTGGTAATTTATCAATCTTGCTAGCTTTATTATTTTAACTGGAAAGTCATTTGTTAATGAAATAGGTGAGAGAAAAGTAAGATGGCCACAGAGTTACTTCTCTATCTGGGTTCACCATTTCAGCCATAACATTGGCTCCAACAAAGCTGAACTTTATAGTGTTATAAGGATGTCGATCTACTTTCAGGCATTTTGGTATTTGGGGCTCTTGTTTGTCAAAGTGTTACTGGGTAAATGGACAGTTAAGCATTTATTTTTAAGAATCAATAACACTTAGATATATTTAGCATTTATTTTTCCTAGAGGTTTTTTGTTTTTGAGCTGAAGATACTGAAAATTATTTAAAACTTACTCATATTATGGACTTTCAGTTGTTGTGAAAGCTTGGCATGTCCCGTGAGTTCCTTCTCAGTTTTCTTATTGGTAGTAAAATTATTAAAGATCCCAGATTTACAATCAGTGGTTTAAATGGATAGAATTTATTTAAATTTCAGCATGCAGTCACTGAAATGTCTTCACTGAATGGATAGTCACAAATATATCTAGGTGGACAGTCTCTCGTCATCCTTCCCCTTGGTGTAATTTGCTATGGAGGATCTGAAATGTACCTGTCCTCTTCAGACAGAGAAACTTAGTATCAAATATAACATATATTCTGCAATCCAGAATTTGGCTCATAAACCTGTTTTTTTTTAATCCTTAATGATCACATTAGTCCCCCAAAATATTTCAGTTTCATTCTAAGATTTCAGTTGATTATATTTGAGAGTGGAACTGTCTTGACCACAGCTGTTCCTCATTCGTTGGGTTTCTTACTCCATATTCTCACCACAGCTTATTTTCCACTTCTAGAGATTTATTAGCATTTCAGACACATCATAAATGTTATCAAGTCGACACTCATGACGATAAATGCAGGAGACTATTCTCTTTTCCAGATAAAAGAGAGAAGTAAGGCACATAAAGAGGGGTAATGCAGCTCACAGGGCTCAGGTATATTTTCCAGGGTGTTATGTGGATCACCATATACCTGAGGAAACCAGCCACTAATCATGGCTGCATAGGTCCAACCTTTCCCCAAAATGCCTATAATTGGTTCCATGTATCACAGAGCAAATCAGTATCGATAAGCCTATGAAATAATCGGTCTACTCATTTTCAGCCTTTATATGTATTTGAAAGGTCTAACAGGTACACTTAATCTTTTGGGCTTCACCGAGGTAGCATCTCCTTCATTCCTCCTGCCATCCAGGAAAGAAATCTTAGGCAGGAAACCACACTCATAAAAATGCAGCCTATTCCCATTCCCACTCTTATTTCTCTATCATTTCTGACATATTTCCCTGAAATCCTGCATGCAACCAATGTGTTACTTACTCTGAAGGATCTGTAACCAAGGTCTCAAATATAGATTTAGCTTTTGATCTGTCTATTGGTCTTTTAATTATGGCTAATTGTTATTGTGTGTTAGGCACTATACTAGACATTTAATGTACAATATTTCCTTCAATTCCTACAACTCAAGGTGGGCATTATTGTCCTTATTTATAGATAAGGAAATTGAGATTCTAAATGATAAGTAAAAAAGATTAGATTCTATATCTTCTAGCATTCAAAGTAACTCCTTTATGAACTGTACAATATAGTCTCCAGCAAAGTCAAATTATAATTTTAGTACTTAATTTATTGTTATACTGAATTAGAAAATCTAGTCTTCTATTCAGTGAATCTTTAGGTTTTGTTTGTTTGTTTGTTTGTTTGTTTGTTTTGATGGAATTACTGCTTTCTGATTGGGAACATTCCATGAGGGACATAACTTGCATGGGTGGCTATATTTTTCTTTAAATCATTAGATTAGAGAGTTGATTTATATAAGCTTGTACACAAATTTCATCACCTGGGGGCATAATTCTAATTTGAGTATGTATTTTTATTTTTATAGCTTCCCTAGTGTCACTTATAGAAATTAGCATATAGCAGGCACTCAATAAATTCAACAAATGTTTATATAAAAAATAATTCCAGTTGACTTTCGAAATAGGTTAAGTAGATAGAAACTACTTTGACTTTTTCATGAACTATTTCTAATTGTTTACAAAGAATAATTGCATATGAACGGAGGATTCTATTTTCCATTCTATAATTTATCATTTAAAGTTGTTCTTCCAAGGACTTTCTACGTGGGTTTTTTGGATTCATTAAGTCCAGTGAAATGTGGAATCTTTGTACAAGTATAGAAGTACATTGTTTGAGAAAAGGGTTTGTAAGATTGGTAGCAATAGGGGACAATTGATTTAGGTAGAAGTGAGGCAACATGAGAAAACACAATGCTTACCCTTGAACTCATTGCCAAGTGTAATGACTTACTAAGTTAGTGGTATGAGGTGGCTTCCTAAAGAAGGAAGGCATCTTATCTCCCCTCCTCCCACCACACAGGTATGTACATCCACACACCACAAATCTCCTTCTCTGAATGCATATATACCACAGATTTTCCCAGATACAAATTTACTTGTGCTAATTATGTGCTCTTGTGGGAAGCAGCTATTTTCCCTCTCCTTTTCCATTCAAAATTCACTGAACACTTATTGAGTAAGTACTGAGGGGTTCTGTGCCAAATCCTGGGGATTCCACGGAGACTGGTGCATAGCTCTCAAAGAGCTTGCGGTCACACAGAGGAGACAGAATAGGATGCAACTATTAGAAGATACTCGGTTTAAATGTCTAACAGAGGTGATAATTGGAGTATTTAGCAAGAATATCTAACCCAGTATCGTCATTGAAGGAAGACTCCTTGGAGAAAGTAGTGTCAATGCTGAAATTTGAACCTGGTTGAATTTGTTGTTTATACTACAGGGTCCTGTTGCTTTAAGTAGCCTCAGCAGATAGAACTTTAGTGAATTGGAGATTTTAATTAGAGGAAAGTAAATGTTTTTAGGATACAAAATGCCTCTCCAAAGAATGTCTTCACCCCCATGCCACCTTCCTAGACCTAGATAACATCTCTCCTGCCTACACACTGTGATAGCATTCTAGCTGGTTGTTTGAAATCTACTTTTGCCTCCCGATATCTGTTTTCCACACTGCAGTTAAGTAATAATCTGGCAGATCTGTTCATGTACTTCCCTGCTTAAAAACTTTTCCACGCAGTGCTATTGCTGGGTCATAGGGTAGGTCTATTTTTAATTTTTTGAGGAACCTCCACACTGTTTTCCAGAGTGGCTGCACCAATTTGCATTCCCACTAACAGTGCAAGAGGGTCCCCGTTTCTCCACATACTCTCCAGGATCTATAGTCTTCTGATTTGTTCATTTTGGGATGAGCACTGGGTGTTGTATGGAAACCAATTTGACAATAAACTTCATATATTGACAAAAATAAAAAAAAAAATTAAAAATAAAAAAATAAAAACCTTTCCACGACTTGCCATTGTCCTTAGGATAAAGACAAAACTCCTTTAGATGGCTAAACCCCTGTGATCTTCTCCCTTCCAATCTCTCTAGTCCTATGTGGAACCATGCCTTCTGCAGTTGGCGTACATGCCTTTCAATCCACTGTATTTATCATTCCAGCAGATTGTTAGATTCAAAGCCCCTTCTACTCTATCAGCTATTTGTCCCTGGGCAAGTTGCCCAACTTCTCTGTGCTTCAGTTTCCTGTCTGCAAAATGGGGATAATGAAACCCCTATTTACTTCATAGTATAAGGATTATAGAAGAAAATGTGTAGGTGGCCATGTAATAGGAACTAAGTATTTTAAACTATTATCATTTCTTGAAAGCCTGTGATATGCAGGGAGCTATATTAGGCATTTTACATATTCTACACGTTGTGAAAATTAATCTCTACCCAAGCCTTCCTTTCTTTACCAGGAACGCCAAAATCTCCTACACATCACACTCCTCTAGAAAAATCGAAAGAAAACAAAATAAAGCAAAAATAGGTCACACTGTATGTTTAAGGCACTAGACAAAAAGATACTTGATTTATTTTTTCACTGTCTAGTTTTTTTAATCACATATGTATCTAAAGGTAGATAAAATCAAAAGCTTTTATTGCCACAAGCTTCTGGATCCAAGAGTCATCAGGCCAAGTTTGGTGATGGTTCCAGGCACATTTGAAGACTACTCTTAAGTATTGTCATCATTTCCTTCCAGAAATGTGCTAAGCATTTTTCAAACGGATAGTACACTATCATACCCAAACTTCATACCATATAATGTATTTAAGCTTCCTCCTGGACCAATGTTTACCATATCTGAAAAAATAGGCACACTTCCCTAAGTATCAGGGAATCTGAAAGATACCATCTCATTCTGTAGTTTAAAAAAAGGCCCAGTTACAAACAACTCTACCTACTAAAAAGAGGCTTATGTGCACTCATGAGTTTAAGTTGAGTGCTTCTTAGAGAAATGCATATATACCTGGGATATAGCATAAAGGCAAAGTTCAAACAAGCATCCTAAGAAAGGGCCATAAAAATTGTTGCATAATTCAGCATCAATATAAACTCATTTCAAAGGCAACTAAAACCATCCTTAAGAAATCTTACCAATCAGCTTGTGAGTTAAAATCATGTGATGATTGTGTGTGTGTGTGTGTGTGTGCGCGCGCACATGTGTGTGTGTGCTCTTGACAACTGCCTGAGATTCTGGGAACTAAAAGCACACATGTCCATCTTTACCTCTTTGACTTCCTTTTTCAGCTAACCTGAGCCTAGTCTTGTATGTGTTTCTCTGAGTTGCTGTGGGAGTACTTTCTCACTTTTTTCTCCAATTTGCAGGACACCTCCCACCTACCCCCAACTCTGACTCCCCTCACTTCTTTTTACCTCATTTATTTAACTGATCTCAGTAAAATAATTATTGCTTGACTTAATGGGCAGAAGGCATTGATCAAACTCCTTAATAACACAGCACTTCCAAAATAAGCATGAACTTGGCTGTGTCATTGCTGTTGAACAGAACGGTTTGACGTTGAAGCAGCACTGGGAACTTAGGGCCCAGTGCAAGGACTTATGAATGTAGACCTATATCTAGATTACAGAAAGGCCTTGCCACAGGCACTTTAACTGTGGCACTTTTCAAAAGAATCCATGTATGTTTCTTCCCTCAAAAAAGAAGATGGGTAATTTCACATGTTATGTTTTCCAACTCCTCTGAACATGGTAGTGAATTTTTTAAATTCATTTTATGGCACAACTTCATAAATTCTACATAAAACACAATGAATATACCTCTAGAAATGGAAAAGATGTAAAGACAGTTTCTTTCTATTATACTTTTATGACAGGGAAAAACCTTGTCTCTTATTTCATGAGCTTTTTACCACCATCTTGCTGAGGTAACCACTTCAAAATTTTAAGGCTATGACACAAGCACTTCCTTTATTTTCTCTTTATTTTGAAAATCCAGGCTGCAGGGCCACCTGGGTGGCTCAGTCAGTTGAGTGTCCAACTCTTAATCTCGGTTCAGGTCATGATCTCACAGTTCATGAGTTCAACCCTGCACTGGGCTCTGCGCTGACAGTGTGGAGCTGCTTGAGATTCTCTCTCTCCCTCTCTCTCTGCCCCTCCCCTGCTCACTTGCTCTTGTTCTCTCTCTCAAAGTAAATAAATAAGGTTTTTTAAAAAGTATATTTTAAAATCTAGACTGAATTCCTGTTTTTAAACACATTGTAAATATTTCAAATGATTAAAATAATGCTGTTTGTTAAAATAAATTTTATTTACTTAGGAAATGAATTACATGGAAGTATGCTATAAAAATGCTTAAAGAATGTTAAATTAAAAAATAACAGATTATTTAATAGATTAAAAAACTCTTTTGTAGTTAGCAGTAAAATAACATTCAAATGGATAGAATATATCAGATCCTTTTGAGACTTCTGAATTTACTGAGACTAGGCCAAGTTGAGTGCTATAATAAGAAAAGATCAAGAATTTGGTGTAGTGTTTATTGTGGCTTCTAAAATAAGTAATTTTTGAAGTTCTCATTTTATAAGAATGCCTATATTGTATTGTGATGTAACTTCATGAAGGTTTTTAGATTTATAAAAATACAAAAAATAACTTGAAGAAAAGTAGGGATTTTGGTTAAGTATTAATATCAGGATGGAATTGTAGAGAAAAGATTATATGAAGGGCAAGGAAAATAGATAAGAGAAAATTTGAAGAAGGAAAAAATTTAAACGCTCTAGCTCAGAAAGAAGGCTTTTGTAAAGAATGAATGCCATCCGCTGAGAGATAGCATTTCCATGTCATATAAATATTTCTGAGCTCAATGATTAATCCTAAGTATTTTTATTTTTTATTTTTATTATTATGTTTTTAAAGTTTGTTTTTGAGAGAGAGAGAGAGAGAGAGAGCGAGCAGGGGAGGGGTAGAGAGAGACGGAGAGAGAGAATCCCAGGCAGGCTCTGCACCATCAGCACGAAGCCAGATGTGGAACTTGAACCCAAGAACTATATCTGAGCTGAAACCAAGAGTTGGACACCCAACTGACTGAGCCACCCAGGTGCCCCAATCCTAACTATTTTTAAATCAAATTCATTTCACTGTTATTGAGGATATTTATAATCTCCCATCATTGCATATAATAGGAACAGTCTAATGTGAAAGCTGAACAAGCAATGTGAAATACTTGAAACACCACTAATATAGTTTACATCTTGTTCTTAAGCATTAGCCTCTTTAGAAATTGCTCTTGGGGCACCTGGGTGGCTCAGTCATTTAGGCTGAGGTCATGATCTCACGGTTCCTGAGTGTAAGCCCTGCGCCGGGCTCTGTGCTGACAGCTCGGAGCCTGAGGCCTTCTTTGGATTCTGCGTCTCCCTCTCTTTCTGCCCCTCCCCTGTTCATACTCTGTCTCTTTCTCTGTCCCTGTCTCTGTCTCTCTCTCAAAAATGAATAAATATTAAAAAGAAGAAGAAGGAGAAGAAGAAGAAGAAGAAGAAGAAGAAGAAGAAGAAGAAGAAGAAACTGCCCTTTAAGTTATAAATAATCCTGACAAGCCATTGGTAAGGAGGGGTTCCTGAAGCAACACAAGGGATTCCGAAGTGGTGAAGTCTGAGCGCACCATGGGAGTTCCAAGGAGACCTTTTATTTGTCTTGAAGTTTTGACTAGGTTCCCCACTGCTTGCCCGTATGGGAAATCAGGAACTAGTTGTGAGCCTGCCTGGGTGTTACATTTTACAATTTCTATGCCTACTGAGTCGGAGAAGATGGTACATTGGTGTATCCCTTGAATTATAATTTTAAAAAAAGCCAATGTCTGCTAAAGAGAATGTTAATTAATTTATTATTTCCAAATTGAAAATATGGAATCCAAGAATTTAAAATTCATTTTTGGATTAGAACATGCTTTGGAAATATCCAGGCTAAGGAAAATTTTAGTACTGTTAGCAAGAAAGATATTTTTATGATGGAAATACTCGGAGCTTCATAGCTCTTAACCTGGGTAATAATAAACATAATTTGCAATGGTTTGGTACTACCTCAGTAGTTGAAATGGAAAACAGGATAAAAATAGCTCAAGCTCCAGAGTTTGGGTATTTGGGTTTGTAGAATGGTTTAATACCATGTAGATATAAAAACCAATACTCTCATGAGTTTGTGGAAATGAAGGTTCTCAGTGAACTAATTTTACTCAATAACAAAGCACAATTTTCCAGTGATTACCATCAACCCATCTATTTCCTTCACTACCTGAGATTTACAGATAGCAGGTATAATCACAGTACTTTGTTTTCTGGCAGTTTTATCCCCACATCTTTTCAACATAATAGCGGCATCTTCTTCTGAAACCAGTAAGCTTTCTTTGATTGTGTCTTGAAAGAGGTGAGGTCTAATGTTGACTTAATTTCTTTGTACAGTTTAAATTTTTTGTAATGCTTTCTCCTGGCTGTAAAATCAGTTTCAAATAATTTTAATGCTGCCTTATGTAGATTTGAATCAAGAAATAGAGGTCAAATGCTTTTTTACTTCAAACATGGGAAGATTCAAGAGTAAGTGTATTTTTAGCTGGACGTTCTGAATTCTTAGTCTTGTTATTCTTTGGGAAATAGAAAAAAAAAACTTGCATTGGCATTCTACTTGGTGTAATTTGGATCCTTGATTTTCTGGCTTCGGTTTGTATGCTAAGCATTTGGCATAGTGAAGCCAAGACCATTATAAATAAACCCCTGGCTTCTGAAATACTGGGAGCATTATGTTCATAATGCAAGAAAACTTAAAAACATTGCTTTCATTGTAATAGAAGCTGCTATAACAATCCTGTAGAAGTAATGTTTATATCTGGATTTATTTTTTCCCAGTATTTTTGGTAAAAGCCTTACATTTTTATTTTGTAAGTGGCTGAAAAAAATTGGTTAAATGAAATCAAGATGCACTGATGCCAAAAAGACGTGTAAGCAATGAAATATGATGACTTAAAAAGTAGGTTTTGTTTCTACATCATCCAGGCTTACCACTTACACTGTTCACATACATTGGATATCTGCCATATTCCTACTTTGCAGTAGGAAGAACTGGCCCAGAAGTTTCCTCTTTATATATTTACGTGGTTGGGAAAGGAAATCCCCTGGAATACTTACTTTGGTAAAAGTTATTGTGATTTCTCAGTACTCATAGATAGAAAAATCTAATACTCACAGAAAATTTAAATTTATTTTAGGAAATGATTTGAAACTGAATTGAGCTGACAGCTAAGTATCACACGGGCAGACCAGTAACAAATCTGGCCATCCCTTAGGTGTTTCACTTAAGCATATTTCCCTTTTATTTCTGACACATATTATTTTACACTGACCAATATTTACATATTCTGCCCTGACATCAGTTCTCTGGCAACTAGGTGTCCTGCAATTCAATTTAATTCTGATGCTGACTACCCATGGTTAGTGTAGATCCCCCCAGGCTAAGGACAAAATCCTCCCCAAGGTTGCTCCCACTGCACACACTATTTTTAAGACTCAGAGATGCCAGGATTTCTGACCGACCAACTAAAATGTCAGACGTTTCTAGGACCCTCATTTGAGTTAGATAATTTGCTGGAATGACTAACAGAACTTATGAAAAGCACTATATTTATGCCTATGATTTTACATAGTGTACAGATCAGTAACAGCTAAGTGGAAGAGATACATAGGCATGGTTTAGGGTAGAAAGTGGGAAATTCAGAGTTTCTAAGCCCTCTTTTTTTGGAATCAAGGCATGTCACCCTCCCAGGACATCAGTGGGTTTACCAACACAGAGGGCATTGTCCAGAGTTTTTATGGAGGTTTTATTATGTAGGCATGGTTGATTAAGTCATTGATCAGGCAAAGAACTCAAAAGTCCAGCTCTCTTCCCCTTGCCAGATTTGGCTAACCCAAAGTCCAGTGCTCTAATGCTATGGTTGGTCATTCCAGAGACCAGTCCCCATCCTGAACATATCCAGGGATCTGCCCTGAGTCACCTAATTAACAAAACAAAAACAAGCCTACTCCAGCAACTATTACCCGGGAAACTCCAGGGTTTTTGAAATTCTATTACAGGAACCAAGGACAAATTCATTATAACACACATATGTAAGTTTAGTTGAAAGTTATTTGATTGATGCTCTTCAAGACAATTTTTTTCTCAAGTGTTTATTTGTTACGAAAACAGAATAATGTTTTCTAGTGAGTCTTCTAGAATTATTATAATTGAATTATCATGATAATAAAATAGGAATTTGAATACAACTTTGAGAACTAGAAACCTAATTTTGTGTCATATAGCAAAAATAATTGCAGAATTGGTGTCACTAGAACATGTTTATTGTATTTAACATTGCCTTACAGAAAATATGGAAAACTAAATATGTTTGGTTGGATTAGTGAAAAAAAGTAATTTCCCCTTTCCATGTTATTTATTATTCTCCAGTTTTTTAATTCTTCTCCTACATGACAGGTAGTACATATAAATACTCACATTAATAAGGAAATTTAGAATAAGCAACAAATATTACTAGATAATTTCAATGAAAAATTATGCATTGTTCATAGCACAGCATCCTCTTTTAGGATATCTGATTCTATTTCCGTAGATGCTGTGTGCCTGTAGGTAATGCATCAATTCACAAAATCATTTTAACTATTCCTAATATATAAATGCATGTGTTCTTTGGCTTCTCCTCTGAATAAGTTTAACATTGCCCATTTGCCTCATTAATGCAGAGTTAAAAAAATATATTACAGATGTTCATTATATGTCTTCTGGAGAGTTTGGATTTTTCTTCTTTTTGGAAAATTACCCTTTAAAAGAGATTATCAAGAGATTGATTACATGGCTTGGAAGAAAGCAGGAGAAAGGCAAACAAACACGGTTAGTTTAGTTACTTTCAAACCCTACCAGCAAGTCAAACCACTTCAGAAAATCTGTGTTTAACACTTCAGAAAATCTGGTAATTGGTATTCATTGTTTAGCTCAGTCTCTCATTAATTACTAATTTGTTAAATATTATTGTTTATAATTATTATTACCTAATTAAGTAATTATTGCAAGTTGTAGTTATGATGTAGGTAAGAAATACATTTGTACTGAAGAGTACCTTTTACAAACAAAAGGGATCCCATATGTAACTATCCTGTTAAATACAAAGAAAAACACAATTTCTAGGGAAATTCCTTGAAAATCATCTACATGCTGATAACTCTAACATTTACATCTCTAGCCTAGCCTTCTAGCCTGAATTTCAGATTCCAGTGTTTTAGGCCTAAGCAACTGGAAGAATGGATTTACTATAATTGAAGTGAAGAAGGCTGCCGATAGGGTGATACTTAGGAAGAACATCACAGATCATTAGATATATGAGGTTGAATTCAATAGCAAAGTCTCAGTAGAAATAGCAACGGGGAGCTGTCAGCATTTGCATGATATTTATAGCCAGGCGACTAGATGAGATCATCAAGGGCGTCAGTGTACATGGAGGAGAGAAAAGGAAGAATGAGCCCTGGGTTTCTGTACTAAGTGTCTGGGGATATGAGGTGAAACCAGCAAAGGAAACTGAGAAGGAAGAGCCTGTAAATTAGGAGGCACACAAAGAGATTGTTCTATCTTGGAATTCAAGTGAAAAAAGTGCATCCGGGAGACCAAATGGTCCTGAGAGGTCAATTAAGATAAGGACCTAGAACTGACCACTGGATTTTTACCTATGTGAAAGTCATATTACTCATAACAGGAAAAAGCCAAAAATACTCGAATGCAGTGGATTTCAAAACAAATTGGAAGAGAGACAAGTGTAAACAATTCCGTCCTTTAACTGATTTTGTTTATGCCTGTGTCTCCTGGCAGACTTTCCTCAAGATGGAAGCTAGTGTGATCCCTTTAAAACTGAAGTCGGATGTGGTTACTCTCTACTACAAACTTTCCCATCTTACTGAGAATAAAAGCCAAATTCCTTATCTGGCTCTTCCATTATCTTTCTGACTTTATCCCCTACTCCTTTGGCTCTAGTTCCTTTACCTCCAGCTCTCCAGACTTCATGCCTGAACTCTCATGCTTCAGCGACTTTGTTCTTGTTCTGCCTTTTAGTTGAAATGCTCTTTTTTCATATATCCACATACTTCAATCCTTCCCTGAATGCCATATCAGTGAGGATTTTGGGGGGCTATTCTATGGAATATCATGCCTCCCTCCCCTACCTTGCACACAGATATTCACTTTTTGGACTTAAATTTTGTCCTGGGCACTTATCACTAGGTAACATATTTTACATATTTATTTAGGTTCTTTGTCCTCTCCACAATGTTAGCTCCATAAGGGCAGGAATTAAGTTTATTTTGTATACTAGTATATTCTCTGTGCTTAAAACAGCACTTGTCACCCAGTGGGAATGCAATAAATATTGAATAAGCAAATGAGAGAGATATCATTCAGCTCCTTATAAAATAAAATAAATCTCTGTTTTAGTTTTCATATAGTAAAGATAAACACCAGAAAATTACATCATAGTCTATTTTAAGATCATTAGGTGAAACATTTATGACTATCTTAAATGGCAAAAATAGAAGTAATAATCATTAATCTTATTGCAAAGGGTTTGTATTTTGAAGGAAATTCAGACATGAAATAATAGATTAAGTTACTTTGAAATGTATGTGTAAAGATAGAAATGGTATTATAATAGTATTATCATTTACAGTTATAATAACAGTGTTATAAAAATAGGAATGGTACAATTATAATTTCACATTTGTTAAAAGTGAAAAATATTTTGAAACATAAGACACCATAATTCTATTTACTTCTATGAAATTAGTAAACTGTTAGGAGGAAGCATTTTTTGGAGCAAACACTTGAGTACACTTTTTTTTAGAGTAAAAATGATCTGAAATGTCTCAATCAATCATAAGAATTACTATCATAAATAAATGTTATTGCATGATATTATAATATGTGAGACAGAAAAAAGAACAGGTTCTAAGAAATATAAAGATTGTTGCAATCACTAAGAAACACTAAAAAAAAAGCTAACAGAAAACTGAATATGATAGGCAAATAGTAGAAGAAACCAGAACAGCTAATAAAGTATGAATAGATCCTCACTGCCTTAGAACTCAGAAAAATGCTTATTAAATCAATAATTAAATGCCACTTGACCTCCACACCGACAAATAATTAAAGACTGGAAATGCCAAGTGTTGGTTAAGATATGGAGTAAAACATTGTTGGAGGGAGTATAAATTGATACAACCAATTTGACAATTTCTAGTAAAGCTGAAATACACATATCCTATGATCCAGTTTGTCTGTGCCAGTGAAACGCTGTGGCCACACCTTAAATCTCCAATTAAACTGACTTTGTTATAATCCTAGGGAGACAGAAATGGAACATGTTTGGAACCAAGAAACTGAACTCTAATTAACTGTGTTGTTGGCTCTTTGGGGGCTTCTGAACTAAGGAAAGGTAAATGGTTAGGATGGAGGCTAGACATAGGACATACAAAGCTTAAAAAATTAATGTAACTCTATTGCTCCCTATGAAAAACGATAGATGATCAGTTGGGATAAATTGTCTGAATCTCTGGGCTAGTATATGCCTCTATTGTAGGCTTTTTCATTCTTGGCTTTGTGGACATTTGGGGCTGAATAATTGTCATGGGGGACTATGTCTTGTACAGTGTAGCATGGTTAGCCTCATCCCTGGTCTCTACTGCCCAGATGTGAGGAGCACTTACTTGTGACAACCAGAGATGTCTTGACATGTTGCCAAATGCCAAATGGGAAGGGGAAGAAGTTGGACCCCCTATAGAGAAAGTTCACCGATGAATGTCATCAATATTTCATTTGACGTGAAGGTAATAGTTCTGATTCTGTAAATTGGCAGTCCTACTAGAGTTGATATCATTCTCTCTGAACCTCATATGCACTAATGAAAGTCCAGTTTCTTGACTTCCAAAATGGGCCAGAAACTAGAAGTGGTGAACACATCCACATATGGTCACTTTTTGAAATGCTACCCTATGACTGGCTGGTCTTCATGGATAACATCACTATGCCAAAGTCCTTTGCAACTGTAATAGCAGCCAGTAAGATTTTGACACATTCAGTCCCTTCTAGGAATCTGTTATGAAGAAACAGAAATTAGGACAAAGATTATGTACAGAGAGTTCATTGCTATGTACTTTGACAAATGATTATATTAAACTCTTTCTACCATTCTGATTCAAATGATCAAACCCAATTAAACCTACATAAGGAAAAGCCAAAGAAAACAAAACAATAAAAAAAAAGAGTACAAGTAATATATTTGTATATTCAACAAGATTGTGAGGAAACCGAGTAACTGGATTTACACATGACTGCATCCAGAAACCCAAATCATGTCAAGACTCCCTTGTTTTATCTTTATATCTCATCCTTGCTTTTCTACATTGATTTATCTCAAATGGTAGCTGAGCATTCCCATATAGGGTAAGCATGAATAGTGTTAAAGAGTATTTTTAAGTCCTCCAGCATCCAAAGATAAGCACTACCAGGGCGCCTGGGTGGCTCAGTTGGTGAAGCGTCTGACTTCAGCTCAGGTCATGATCTCACAGTTGTGAGTTCAGGTCTCGCATCAGGCTCTTTGCTGACAGCTCAGAGCCTGGAACCTGCTTCAGATTCCGTGTCTCCTTCTCTCTCTGCCCCTCCCCTGCTTGCGCTGTGTCTCTCTCTCTCAAAAAATAAACATTAAAACCAAAACAAAACAAAAACAACAATGATAAGCCCTACCAACAGATTTTCTTCCATGCTTTATGCATGTAATTGTTATGCATGCATAACATCCCCGAATACACACACACACACACACACACACACACACACAATTATTTGGGGAACAAACTAGATATATATAATTTTATAGCCTGCTTTAGTTACTTAGCACTTTTGTTTTTTGCTGTTTACTTAGCACTTTTTTGATGAAGATTTCCTTGTTACTAAATTTTATTTGAAAATGATGTTCAAAGATTGCCCACTGTTTCATTCATGTCTACCTTTATATAACCATTTCCTGCAAGATGTTTCCAACATTTAAGATGCTTTCAGTTTCCCACTGATATAATGCTAAATGAAATCTCAAGTAAAATAATCAAAAACACAAGTTTGTTATTCTGTCCTAGGATAAATTATAGAATTGGTGAGTCAAAGAATATGTATCTTTCTGAGAATCTTAAAAATAATTGCCAAAGTGACTTTGAGAATATTGTCCTGATTTAAAATTTCAACAGTAGGTGGCGTGGGGTGGCTCAGTCAGTTGAGCCTCAGACTTTGGATCAGGTTATGATCTCACCTTTAGTGAGTTTGAGCCCTGCGTCAGGCTCTGTGCTGACAGCTCAGAGCCTGCACCCTGCTTCAGATTCTCTCTCTCTCTCTCTCTCTCTCTCTCTCTCTCTCTCTCTCCCTGCCCATCCCCTATGCACACGTGGTCTCTCTCTCAAAAACAAACATTAAAAATAAATAAATAAATAAATAAATAAAATTTCAACAGTGTGGGTATTTCCATTTTATTCCTATAAATCTGCTAATGGATATTCTAGTTTACAAATGTCTTTGTAAGTTGGACAGGTGCTTTAATTTGTTTGAATCATTCTTCATGTATTTATTATTTGCCCATCTTATTTTGAGAACCATTTAAGTGTTTATTAGCATTTATTGGGATGCTTTTCTTTACCTTATTGATTTATTTATTTTTATTTCTTAATGTTCATTTATTTTTGAGAGAGACAGAAAGAGAGCATGTGTGAGGTAGAAGTGGGACAGAGAGAGGGAGACAGAGGATCTGGAAGTGGGCTCTGCGCTGACAGCAGAGAGCCAGATGCAGGACTCAAAACTCACAAACCGTGAGATCATGACCTGAGCCAAAGTCAGGCACAACCAATTGAGCCACCCAGGTGCCCCTCCCTTATTGATTTAAAGGAGATATTTATGTGGTCAATTTATTAACTTTTTATCATATATGCCACAAACACATTTGTCAATGTGTCCCTTACATTATAATTTTGTGTTTTTGATATATAATAACTTTGGATTCATATTTAGTCAAAATTTCACTTTTTTTCCTCTTCACTCAGTCCAATCACCAATACCTATTGTCATATTTAAACACTATTATTATAACTACAGTATCTGCATAAATCTAATTTCAAACATACTTTCCTTTTTCAACTTTCTAGCTTCCTCCCTATAATATGCCAAGTTCAGTAACTCTCCTCACCTCAGGACTCTGCACTCATCAACCCATTACCATTTGGTCTCCTTCAAGTCTTGATTTCCCTTATGACCCAACAAAAAGCCCATCAAGATAATAAATCTCTGGAATATCATAAACTCCCTTATCCCTCTTATTCTACCTTTGCCCATTCAATAAAAATTCAATCCTGATCAGATTCAGCTCTAGACTGTTTACCATATGATTCATTGTAATGGAAGAAAAAACCAGCCATGTTATCTGGTTTCCCAGTAAACCAATGACCACTAACCACAACTGACCCTTTTTGCTTCAGTCACATCACAGTTCCTTAAACTGTTAACATCCTTCTCTTCTCCAAACTATCAGCTAATGGTCTTCACCATTATTTCACTAAAGAGATGGAAGTAACCTGCAGAGGGTCCACATTCCCCACTGTCACAACCTGTCAATCTGTGTATATTGCAAGGGGCACTTTGCCAAACCTCTGTTCCTATGGATGTCCTGTTTTTGTTCTATGAAAATCAAATGTTACAGTTATCCACTCAATCTCAGTCCCTCTTCCCCGGGTCATTACTTAATTTCAGAAATGGTTCCCTTTCTGGTTGGTTAGAATAACCAATCATCCCTTTTGGTACTGTATTTTAATTGTATCTAAGTGTGGTCATCGTCCAGGAACCAGATCAGACCTGTAAATTTGTGACAGAAACCATCGTGGATTCAAAGGGTACTACATGGTCACAAGGCTTGATTCTTTACCATATTGAGATGACACAAGCCCCTCAGCTCTTTTATAGATTCAGACAAAAAACTGGAGAGAAGTCAAGGGTGGAAGACAGTATTTGAAAAGATTGCTTTTCCCCCAAGAGTCTGAGTGATCCATTAAAAACTATGTAAATGAAAAGATACATCATACCTTTTTTACAAAGCTTGAGTCAAATTTTCTTTTTTCTATTTTGCTTAGTGAAGTTTTTGTTAGTGTTGGAATAATATAATAAATTTTTAGCACACAAGATAAATTTCTAGTTAAAGATGTAGTCGAGTGCCAAACTTCTTATTTTGTCTGAACAGTATTAATATAAACTGGTAAATAAATGACATAGATTCCAACTTTCAGTGAAAGGAAGTGAAGAAATTCCACTCGTACTTTCAGTTAATTAGCTAGAAAATATTTCAGAAGAAATGCTTTAAATATGAAGTAGAAACGTTCTTTCTATAATAATAAATTTGAGGATATTTATTGCTAGACTTATTCAGAACAGAATCTGTCATACCTTTTATGAATATCATCTTTAATACCCTCAAGTCTTTATGTTCTCTAATACCCTTAATGAATATCATCTTTCAGAAGTACGTATGAGTAACCACTCATGCCTAATGTAGGAGTTAAACAGACACAGAGTCATTTGTAACAATAAATAGGAAGCAGAGAGACAGAAAGTGAATTTTGATTAAGGTAGATTAGAATAACCAATCATCTGCCTCTCTCTTCTTTCTTCTAGGGTGTATTAGGAGTGGATGGGATCTGGCTATTTCATTTCCCTGCTGAGTTGTGTAGTATGAAGCCGCTCCTCAGTCTCATAGGCCCAACCATACTGTTTTTAGATGCATGATGGGAAACTTTTCACTTTGTTACTGGCTACTGCCTGGAAGTTCTAGACCTACTTCCCTAAACAGATAGTACTCTCCCCCAGCAGAACCAGTAGAGAATTTGTTGTGGGTACACTGTCTTTAATTTGCTACCTCACCTTTTCTTCCACATCACTACCAATCAATCTATACTTTAATCAGACTTTTCTCAGAATTTGGTGGTAATTATAGGGAATAGATACATAGGAAAGAAAGAAAACATAGAATTTAACTTTACTGGTAAGTTGTATTCTACATACACCAGTGAGTCTGCTTTGAGGGGTGCCGATTTTTTTAAATTATGTTTTCTCCATTGCCAACCAATCACCCCCTTCCCAACCTGACCTAATGTTGTTTTCTTCTAAACTCTAAAATGCAAATATCTACTATGTTTTAGGATACTACCTTTTATTCCCAGGAATGATTTGCCTCAGAATTCACTGTCTTCCCAGCCAAACCCTAATCAATCTAGATATTAATGATTTCAAAGCTCCATGTGATTAGTCATTAAAAAGTCAAATCCTCCTAAATGGTGTTGGCCATGCAGGGCTTTGTCCTTCTAAATCTCACCAGGAGGCCTAGACATAAGTCTAATACCTGTGTGTTTATTCTCCCCAAAGTCTTGAAAATAACTGTAGACCCTCTCTACAGTCCCTTCTCCTAAAGATAAGTATTAATTTTCAAAGCAGTAGAGTTAAATTCCACAATGAAGAAGAGAATTATCTTTGTAACTGCTTCATAATTTTTATTTAAAAATTTTTTAACATTTATTAATTTTTGAGAGACAGTGCATGGTGGGGGGCAGAAAGAGAGGGAGACACAGAATCCGAAGTAGGCTCCAGGCTCTGAGCTGTCAGCACAGAGCCTGACATGGGGCTCGAACCCATGAACCGCAAGATCATGACCTGAACCAAAGTTGGCTGCTCAACCGACTGAGCCACCCCAGCGCCCCATGCTTCATAATTTTTAAAATGTCTCAGTAGGAGTCTACTCACCTTGAGAAATGGGTTATGATGGACATTTATAATGTAAACCTTTAATTTAAGCCTTTGAAAGAGTATTTAGTTTAGGAAACAAATATTTATTAAGCACCAGTTGTCTACCAACATGGTGTTCTAAAGGTGAAACCTTGGTTAGAGAATCTAACCATATATACCACAGCCTCCTGCGCTTCTCAGGACAGCCCTTAAGAGGCCACATTGCCTGTTTACTTGCATGAATCTTCCATCAGATTATATGCATCATATGGGTGGGACTTTATAAAGGTTCTTTTTTGTCTCCTGTCACCAGTATTTAGCCCAGTGTACATTACATGCACATCCCTTAACCACCCCTCCTTCAGCAAACCTCAGTTTGTTCTCTATACTTAAGAGTTTTTCTTGTGGTTTACTTGTCTCTTTTTTCCCCGTGTTCACCTGTTTTGTTTCTTAAATTACACATATGAGTGAAATAATATGGTATTTGTCTTCCTCTGATTGACTTAATTCGCTTAGCACAATACACTCTAGCTTCATCCACGTCATTGTAAGTGGCAAGATTTCTTTTTGATGGCTGAGTAATATTCCATATATATAATATTCCATATATATAATATTCCATATATATGTGTGTATGTGTATATATATAATATATATATATACACATACACACATATATATATGGCCTACCTCTTCTTTATCCAGTCATCAGTCAATGGACATGGATGTTTGGGCTCTTTCCTTAATTTGCCTCTTATTGATAGTGCTGCTAGAAACATTGGAGTTCATGCATCCCTTTGATTCAGTATTTTTTAATCTTTTGGCTAAATACCCAGTTGTGCAATTGCTGGATCGTAGGGTAGTTCTAATTTTAACTTTTGAGGGACCTCCATACTGTTTTCCAGAGTGACTATACCCAGTTTGCATTCCCATCAATGGTTTAAGAGGGTTCCCCTTTCTCCACATCTTCACCAACACCTGTTGTTTCCTGTGTTGTTGATTTTAGCCATTCTGACAGGTGTGAAGTGACATCTCATTATACTGGTTGGCCTTTCTAATTTAAATGTTTACTATTCATAATGACTGCCTTGAAGGAATTTCACTCTTAGTAGGCTCTTAAACAGTGGTGGTTGAAGTAGTTTTTGACAGTTTTTGCATAACTTGATATATTCAGTATGTGGGTGGGAATATGTATATGTGTACGTATATACTTTCAGGCAGAATTATAGTTACAAATGGTTTTGGCTTCAGATTCAGACCTCAGAATATGACTCAGTTCCATACCCTGACACTTTCCAGTGTTATAGGTTAATCTTTTATAAACTTATTTTGAAAAGATGTGTTATGGTTATTTTAAAACTCCTTTAAGTAGAAATATTTCAAAAGTATAACATGTTAATCATAAAAGAACTCTAAGAACACATTTCTTCCCTATGAAAATTTTGGTGAAGCATAAAAAAAAAAACAAAGGAATATATTCTGCAAAATGCTGAAATAATGTCTGGAAAATATGTGAAACAGAAACCACCACACAATGTAAATTAAATGCCCATATTTATTTATATAATGAGTGTGACCCTTAGCGTATAGAAGATGCCTCTTTTTTTTTGACTGTGGTTTTCTTGTATGAAGGAACACTGTGTGGCCTGGGTTCTACTTAATTAAAAGCCATTGAGGGCCTTCCCAGATGTGAAAGGGGCCTGAGTTGAACAGTGTGTTGACATCAGATGAATGGGCAAGGCCACCTGCTAGCTCCACTTTTGGCTTTGTGGATGATTTGCATTCCTGTGGCCTGTTGCTCGGCATGACCACTCTCAGCACTTCGCAGCCCCATGGCCTGTTTAATATCATGGATGCCTTCCAGTCATGAGGTCCCTCTTCTATATTAACATCAGCACACAATAGCAAGGGGCTCGTTCCCTGATATCTCTCCTCGCAGTATGATGTTTTTACTTAATGCAGGCCACATAAAAGAAAAGGAAATTCTGGATTAAGATAAAATAAATTTCTTCTTGCCTAAAATCATTAACAGAACGTTTGTTCTTTCATGAAGATAATGCTCCTCATTTTAATTGGCAAATAGGATGAGTTAGGCCAAGTATATAAATCTTGACATTATTAATATCCACAGACTGTTTCCATTTTGTTTCTTCAACTTTTTTGCAACAGTCAGGCACCCAAGTGTGTGAAGACTGCAGAGGCTGAGATGGTATCAGTCTATAAACCTAAGGAATTTAAAAAATAAAGTAAAATAAAATCTGGGCAATTTTATGTTTCTGAAAAGAGATATTGGAGGTAGCAATAGAAACGAAAGGAATGACTCATAATACTGTAATCTAGAACATGTTAAGAGCACAAAGGGAAGGGTGTTATTGAAGGAACTTGCCAAACACTTGATTTTAAATTATTTTAAGAGAAGCAAAACTAATGGGGATGTATGTAGGTAGACTTGGAGCATTGCCCGTCAGAAATTGAAACAACAGCTTATCCAAACACTATCAGAAGTATCGACATGCATAAAGTGCCTCATTGTTTTTTTTTTTTCAAAAACAGTTCAGTCTTCATATTAAAATAGAAAATCAATATATTATTTATATACGTTGAAATAAAATATGTTTGATTAATAAAACACCTGAAGCATCTGCATATATCTGTATGAGTTTGAGGTACAATTGTTCTAAATGGAACCAATATGATTTAAGATGCAATAAGCAATTCATAAAGAAACAATATCACTATTCGGGGGGCTTATAAAATGCTAAAAGTTCTCCAGACACAAACCAATAGTCACAGATGGAATATCTATGGGTAATAGAAGATGGTATTTGCGTGCAATGATTGAACCTATTTAGACCTTGCTTTTAAATAATGTCATCTGTGGCCTAAATAAACATGAGTGTGCGAATAGAAAAATGGTATAATAAATGTAATACTTCAAAACATGTTTTTGTAATATTGTTTAAAAACTAATCACTGCCATTTTATTCCAAAGACAACCCATTTTGAACTTTACCAGTAATGGGATAATTTAAAACAAAAGAATATTTTGTAATTTAAAAATCAGTGTTATTATTAATCACATAGACTGCTATGTTATTTTTAACAGTCACATTATTTTTCAAGAGACTCTACATTTCGTTTGATTAAAAATTGTTTTTAAAGTTTTAGGTCTGAATAACTTTGAAACGCTAGTGGTTTACTTGTTTTCTTCTTCTTTCCTCTCCCTTTTTTACAATAATTCTGAACTTGTAAGAGGTATTTTCAAGTAAGGCTGAGAAAAAAAAATTCTTCTCTAGTTTAATTCTGTGTCTTGAACTTATTTCTTTATGGGAGTTTGTTTTTGATTTACAGTGTCACATAGGAAACCAAACTGAATTCTGGTAACATGCTGAAATAACTGAGGCAGGTAGCTTTCCCACAAGAAATACTGGATGAAGTAAAGCTGATAAGAACACGTGGCTGAGAGGCACCTGGGTGGCTTAGTGGGTTAAGTGACTAGCTTCAGCTTAGGTCATGATCTCATAGTTTGTGCGTTTGAGCCCCTGCATCAAGAGCCTGGAGCCTGCTTCAGATTCTGCGTCTCCCTCTCTCTCAGTCCCACTCACACTTTGTTTCTCTCTCTCCCTGTCAAAAATAAATAAAATATTTTTAAAAAGTTAGCAAATAGAAGAATACATAGCTGAAATTTTCACTCACAGCCAAGATGGCATAATAAAGATTTGATTTATGCTCCAATGTAAAACCGCCAAAAATGAAAAAAAAAAAAAAAAAGGAAGAAAGAAAAGAAACTTTACTTTTTATTTTATGTATTTTTAAAATTTTTAATATTTATTTATTTTTGAGAGACAGAGAGAGACAGAGCATGAGCAGGGGAGGGGCAGAGAGAGAGAGGGAGACACAGAATCCGAAGCAGGCTCCAGGCTCTGAGCTGTCAGTGCAGAGCCTGACGCGGGGGTCCAATGGTGAGATCATGACCTGAGGTGAAGTTGGCCGCTTAACTGACTGAGCCACCCAGATGCCCGAGAAAAGAAACTTTTTTTGACAGTAGACATCAGTCAAAGGAGAGTGATCAGTGAGATATAGAACACAAATGAGGTGAGTCATATGATAGCCCAAGGACACTGCCTTGAAAGAATGTCCAAGTTACTATTCAGGGACTAGGAACCTAGAAATTTATATCTAGCTAAAATAGCTTTCAAAAGCAAAGGTGAAATGAAGACTATTTTTGGTATCCAAACCTGAAAGAATTAATTACCAGGAGGTTCACGCTGTAAGAAATGTTCAAAGAAATTCTCCAGACAGAAAGAAAATTACTCCAGATGAAGATACAGATATATACAAGGGAATGAAAATTATCAGACATGGAAACTACATGACTAAATATATAAGATTGAAAAAAGTCTCTTTAAAGATAATTGTTTAAACAAAAATAACAACAGTATAATATGAAGGTATAGCATATAAATAAAATATATGAAACAACATACTGTGGGAGGAGAGAAATAGAATATAATTTTAAGGTTTTTATCTTTATGAGGAGTATGAAATTTCTAAAATGTATACTGCAGTAAGTTCTATAAATCCTAAAATAACCGCAGAAATAATAGTTATGGCCAATAAGTCAATAAAGGAGATAAATTGAAATTATAAAAATAATCCAGCTATTAAAAAAATAAGGCAGAAAAGAAGGCAAAGAATGAAGGGAACAAATAGAAAAGAAATAGATAGATCATAGAGTGAAATTAACCATATCAAAAATGATCTAAACACCCCAATTAAAAGATAGACTTTGTCAGATTGGACAAAAAAGAAGGCCCATCTACATGCTGCTACAAGAAACAAGCTGCAAGCATAAAAAAAAACAAGCAAGTAAAAGGATGGGGGAAATTTATTAGTATGGACACTAGTAAAAATAAAGCTGGAGTCCATGTTAGTATTAAATAAAATAAATTTTAGAACAGAGAGTATTGCTGGGGTTAAGAAGCTATTTTATAAAGTGGTCAACTCATGAAGAAGACATAACATAATCCTAGGGTTTATGTTCCTAAAATAGAGCTTCAAAATACATGAAACAACAACTAATGGAACTGCAACAAATAAAGGATCCATAATAATTGTTGGATATTTTAATATCCCTCCTGAATAATTGATAGAACAAATAATCAGAAAATCAGCAAGTATATAGGGAACTGGAATAACACCATTACCAACCTGACATAATTGATATTTATAAAACACTTTACCTGATGACAACAGAATACACATTTTCTGTGAACATGGGGTACTTCCTAATATAGACCATATCTACTATATAAAACAATTCTCAATAAATACAAAAGTACTAGGGTGATACAAAGAACATTCTCTGACCATGGTAGAATTAAATTAGAAACAAATTAGAATGAGTTAAGTTGGAAATACATCTGACAAATCCCCAAATGGGAGGAAATTAAATAACACACTTCTAAATAACTGATGTGTCAAAGAAACGGAATGAAAAATTAGAAATTATTTTTAACGAAAAAGTGAAAACCCAAGATGATTAGCAATTATTTTTAACTAAGAAAATGAAAACATAAGAAAGATCTCACATTTATGGAATACCACTACAAAATGGAAAGCAATACAAAAGGGAAATTTATAGCACTGAAGTTTCATATTAATCACCTCGGTTTCCACCTGAAGACACAAACAAAAGATGAGAGAGGAAATGATGCAGCCAATATTAATGTAATAGAAAACAAAAGCAATAGCGTAAATCAGTGCAACCAAAAACTTCTTTGAGAGTATAAAATATTTGAGAATATCATTAAAATTGTTAAACTTCTAGCCAGACTACGAGAGAGAGAGAGAGAGAGAGAGAGAGAGAGAGAGAGAGAGAGAACACAAAGTATTCACATCTGGAATGGAGAGATTGAACACCAGAGATTTTACAGATATTGAAGAACAATATTATGATTGTTTGTTCAGATGAATTGTTTGGATGACACAAACTACAAATGTTGACTCAAGAAAAAATAGATCATTTGAATAGTACTATATCTATTCAAGAAATTAATTTCCACAGGATAATTTCAATCCAAGGTGGCTTCAGAGGAGAATTCTGTCAACATTTAAGGACAAAATAATAACAATTCTACACAGACTTTTCCCTAATTCATTTAATAAAGCCAACATTAACCTAATATCAAAATAGAACAAAAATAGTTATAAGAAAGCAATATCTGTAAACTGAAAACTACAAAACATTGTAGAGAGAAATTTAAAGTTACAATGGAAAGATATACCTTGTTCCTGTCTTGAAAGACTCAATATTGTTAAAATTTCAGTTTTTCCCAAATTGATATACAGATTCAAAGCGAGACCTATCCAAATCTCTGCAGTCTTTTTAATAGAAATTGACAAAACAACTTTGAAAAAGAACAAAGTTTGAGGGTTCACATTTTCTGACTTCAAGATTTATAAACTATAGTAATCAGACAGGTGGTAATGGCATCAAGGTAGGCAAATGGATCAATAAAAGAGAACACGGTTCAGAAATAGATCCATACATATACAGACAACTGATCTGGGGCAATGCACAAGAAATTCAGTGAAGAAATGAGAGTCTTTTCAACAAGTGAACAATTGTATACTCCTATGTAAAAAAAAAAAAAAACATTGTATATTTAAATACCTAAAACAATATAAATTTATTAGGCAAAAATCTTTGGAAGCTTGAGTTAGGCATTTATTTCTTAAATATGACACAAAATATATGATCCATAAAAGAAAAAATGATGTTATAGTTTATCAAAATTAAAAGCTTTGTTCTTCCAAAACACTGCTGAAAAGAATAAAAAGACTTGTTGTGAACTGAGAGAAAATTTCTGATAAAGGACTTATGTCCAGATAAATAAGATCAATAATAAGAAAACTAAAACCCAATAAAGAAATTGGCAAAAGATTTGAAGTGACACTTCACCAAAGAAGACATATGGATGGGAACTAAACTTATGAAAAGATGGTAAAATTTGACCATACCTCCTGTAGGCAATGATGTTGAACTACCGAATTTCTCAGATACTCCTGGTAGAAATATAAAATAGATATAGGCACTTTGGAAGACAGTTTGACAGTTTCTTAAAAAGTTATACATTCACTTATAAATACGCAAATACTCTATGACAGAGTTATTCCATTCCTAGGTATCTACCTAGGAATAAAGAAAGGATACAAAGACTTCTCCATGGATGTTCCTATAAGCTTTATTGGTAATAGGTAAAAAATTGGAAACAACTCAAACATCCATCAGCAGGTAACTGGATAAACAAATTGCGGTATATCATAATAATATAATACTACTAAGCAATAAAAAATAATAAGCTGTTGAATTATCCAGCAATTATGTTGAATAAAAGAATGCAGACAGAAAAGAATACATTGTATATCACTACATTTATATAAAATTCTACAACATTCAAACTGACCTCAACTGACAGAACAGATCAGTGATTGCTTAGAGCCCTGGCGGGAGTAATTACAAAGGGAAAGAAGAAATTTGGGGGAGGATGGATATGTTCATTATTTTGATGGTGATGATATTTTCATGAGTATATGTATATATCAAGGCTTTTTAAATGTATACTCTAAATATGTGCAGTTTATTATATGTCAATCATATCTTATTTATTTCTTTTAAAACACTTATTTATTATTTTGAGAATGAGAGAGAGAGAAGCCGAGAGAGACAATCCCAAACAGGCTCCATGCTTAGCCCAGAGCCCGCTGCTGGGGTCAATCTCATGAATCATGAGATCATGACCTGAGCTGAAATCAAGAGTCCGATGCTTAACCGACTGAGCTACCCAGGTGCCCCTGTCTTAAGCTATTAAAAAAATAATAATTAAAAAATAATCCCACAACAAGATACCACTATACACACATACAAATGCACACAAACATGCACAGTCATAAATGCATATCAAACTATATGCTTTAAATATGTGCAATATGTAGTATTTCGGTCATATCTCAATAAAGCTGTTAAAAAATTCATAGCTAAATGCTGGGTGGCTCAGTTGGTTAAGCATTTGACTCTTGATTTTAGCTCAAGTCATGATCTCAAGGTTCGTGAGTTCAAGCCTTGGGTCAGACTCTGCGCTGGCAGAACAGAGCCTGCTTGGGATCTTGTTTCTCTCTCTCTCTCTCTCTGCCCCTCCCCTTCTCACTCTCTCTCTCTCAAAACAACTAAATAAACTTTAAAAAATTAGAAGGTCCATAGCTAAAGGAATAAGGAAAGAAAATAAATCTCTGTATGCCAAAAGTGCAGAGAAATTAAGGCTGGAGTGCTCAGGGAAACCTGTCAGAATGCAGTAGCCCCTCATGGCTTCGAATCAGATAAGGCCATTGGGATGGAGGTTCTGGTAGCCATCCAGTACAGGAGACTCACTCTGGGCCTTTTTGTGGTGTGGAATTTGGGCCACCCACTAGAGAAAAGCAGGAAAGCATACTGGAATTCTGGTCATTGAAGCGTCACCTGTAAGAAATCAAAATTACAGGCTGTGTTATGTGAAACTGTAGAGTCTGACATTGTTCAATTGCATAGAATCAGAACCTTAAGAATTTACTATAAAGTCTCTTTCTGCACCATGGAAATCCTTGAGGCTTTTGGTAAAAGCAAGCCTCAAATAATTTTGTAGTGATACTTTCACAGTCCAGAGCACAGTATTATTATATCATCATATTTTACTTATTTTTTAGAGTTTATTTTATTTATTTTGTTTTTTTTTGTGTGTGTTTTTTTCCCTTTTTTTCCCAAGATATGAAATTTATTGTCAAATTGGTTTCCATACAACACCCAGTGCTCATCCTAAAAGGTGCCCTCCTCAATACCCATCACCCACCCTCCCCTCCCTCCCACCCCCCATCAACCTTCAGTTTGTTCTCAGTTTTTAACAGTCTCTTATCCTTTGGCTCTCTCCCACTCTAACCTCTTTTTTTTTTTTTCCTTCCCCTCCCCCATGGGTTTCTGTTAAGTTTCTCAGGATCCACATAAGAGTGAAACCATATGGTATCTGTCTTTCTCTGTATGGCTTATTTCACTTAGCATCACACTCTCCAGTTCCATCCACGTTGCTACAAAGGGCCATATTTCATTCTTTCTCATTGCCACGTAGTACTCCATTGTGTATATAAACCACAATTTCTTTTTTTTTTTTTAATTTTTTTTAACGTTTATTTTTATTTTTGAGACAGAGAGATCCAGAGCATGAATGGGGGAGGGTCAGAGAGAGGGAGACACAGAATCTGAAACAGGCTCCAGGCTCTGAGCTGCCAGCACAGAGCCTGACGCGGGACTTGAACTCACGGACCACGAGATCATGACCTGAGCTGAAGTCGGCCGCTTAACCGACTGAGCCACCCAGGCGCCCCTAAACCACAATTTCTTTATCCATTCATCAGTTGAAGGACATTTAGGCTGTTTCCATAATTTGGCTATTGTTGACAGTGCTGCTATAAACATTGGGGTACAAGTGCCCCTATTTTATTTATTTTGAAAGAGACAGAGAGAGAGAGAGAGAGAGAGAGAGAGAGGGAGGGAGGGAGGGAGGGAGAGAGAATCCCAAGCAGGCTCTATGCTGCCAGTGCAGAGCCCAATGTGGGGCTCAACCCATGAAGCCATGAGATTGTGACCTGAGCCGAAACCAAGAGTCAGACACTTAAGCCGACTAAGTCACCCAGGTGTCCCTACCTTCATATTTTAAAAAGGCAACGAAACTGGAAACATAGAACTCTATGCCCAGTGAAGCTATCATTTAAGAGTGAGTGTGACATAGAAGGATTTTCAAAGTAAAAATGCAAGAAGTTATCACTCCCAGATCATGACTCAGAACATGAACAAAGCACTACTTTCAGGTAGTAATTGTACTAAGAAGGAAGGGATAGAAAAAAAGGAAGAAACAACAAGCTATCAATATAATATAGCCATTGAGTCTGAACATTAAAAATAATCATTACCTGTGGTATGAAATGAAGTGAAAATACAATTCTAGACAACAATAGCATCTGGGTTAGGATACAGGAATTAAACATTTTTTTTTAAAATTTGTTTTTATGTTTATTTATTTTTGAGAGAGAGAAAGACAGAGTATGAGCAGAGAAGAGGCAGAGAGACAGGGAGACACAAAATCCAAAGCAGGATCCAGGGCTGAGCTATCAGCACAGAGCCCAATGTGGGGCTCAAACCCACAAACTGCGAGATTATGACCTGAGCCGAAGTTGGATACTTAACCGACTGAGCCACCCAGGTGCCCCAGGAGTTAAAGCTTTTAAAGGTCCTTGTACTCAATGGCAGAATAGAAATATTGTTAGTTGTAGGCTTTGTTAATTTCTTAAAAAATGATACATTTTTGTAGCAATTACTGAAAGAATGGTAATATAAAATATAATATACAAAATATACATGATAAAGAACTGGAAAATTCAATAAAAGGTAGGAAAGGGAAAAAATAGAGAGAAATGGACATAAATAGTTCACTCATATCTATCAACTGCAAAAATTGTAGATTAAATAATAATGTCTCAAAAAAAATGGATTGGGGTATACATGGAGAAACTTTAACCCATTGTTGATACTAGTTGAAACTGAGTGATAGATAAATGAAAATTAATTAAATTATATTATTCTCTATTTTTATATGTGGTTGAAATTTCCCAAAATAAAAATGTAAAAGAATAAAAAATTTCCTTTTATAAAATTTTACAATGAACTTTTAAAATTCAAAACTATAAACAATAAATATATTGGCTCTTAAAAAATTATTGTTATGTTCTTTGTACAGAGGCACCTCCAGAAGGCACTTTACAGGTTGTTTGTAAATTATAAGAAAGAAAAAATACCAAGCAAGGGCTGTGGAAAAATTAATTTTTGAGAAAAAAGACTTTTTTAAAAAGCATGAAGAAGTTGCTACTTAAGTAACATAAAATTCAATAGAAAATAAATTTTATTAATGAAATTGCCTTATAGCAGTGTTTTTACTTAAAAGAAAATGAAATTCTTAAAGGCATGAAATCTGCATTTTTATGATCAAAATAATCTAAGGGTAATAGTGAATTTCATTAATTCCTTCATCTTCATAGCTACTTGAATAATTACTGAGCCTATGGATGAGAGAAAAATTAAAACAAACTTAATAACCCAGTTCAATTAATAGTTATAGGTGATAGGTTTCCTTAAGGGTTTAGAGGACACAGACATTGTCTTGGTAGGGGCTTTAGAGGGATTGGAGTTCAAAATGAAGGAGGCATAGTGTCACTTTGCTGATATTTGCTGTCTCTGTTATTTAAAGATTTCAGTAGAGTGAGAAGTAATTCGACATGCTAGCTGACAGCATGTTCAGTGAGGCAGACCTGAGTTTGTATTCTGAGTGCACTTTATACTGGCACTATGACCTTGGACATACTACTCAACCTCACTGACCCGTGGTTTTTATCCTCTGTAAAATGGGGATAATATGGCTGCTTTACAGAATTGTGGCAACTAAATAAGAAAACAGGGTGCTTAGCTATAATATTAAAGGGGCAATATTGTGCTGGATAGAATGAGGCTAAAGAGGTAGAAATGTGAGCATTGATCCAAGAACTGGTAAAACTGTAATAATAAGTTTTTTGGGGTGTTTTGCTAATATTTTATTTAAAATTATTTGGGGGACAATTATTATTCTGAACTGTTTATAGTAATGAAGATTTATTTTAAGATATGAATCTCCAAAAAATAGGGAATTAGCTATATAAATGATGACAAAATGCAATGGGATAATTTGCAGCTTCTTTAAACCTCAGTTGTTTCATCTGAAAAATGGAGATAATACCTACTCCTTGAAGTTACTGTGAAGGTTATCTGAGTTTCTATAAGTAAAATATTTAGCACAGTGCCTGGGACAAAGCAACACTCCATTTTGTAAATTCGCAAGTGTGTGCATAGAAACAAATTTGGGAGTGTATAATATAAGTAGGTATAGATTATGGTTGAGTTTATATGAAGAGCTTTATAACTTTTAATATTTTTATTATATTTGCCAATTTCCTTATAATATAACCATGGTATTTTATTTTATTTATTTTATAGTTTTCAATTGCAATGATAACAATATTGGAATTGAATCAATAAACCAAGTAATAAAAAATAAGATTAAAGGGTCTGTTATTTGGAAGGATCATCTTACACAACACTTCCCTCCATTTTCTACAATTTTTTTCAACCTACATGCTCCAATAATGCATTAATATTTTTTAAATGTATGCATTTTTATGTTATTATTATTAATGAATTTTATAACTCTTGCATATAGCAAATTATTGACTTATAAACTAACAATATGACTAGTATAAGGAAATTAATAATATTTGAATAAAAATAAAATTGAGAAATCAAACAAGTATAAAATCCACCAAAATATCCAAACTAAGAAGGTGACAGAGATTATAAAATTTCTCAGTGATGGTTCTAGGTAACTAGTTTATGAGAAAAAAAAGTGACTTACAGTTCGTTTCTTACCAAATCATCATTTTGACAAAAACCTCGTCTTGCTTAACTGGTTTCTTCTAAAGTTCTTTCAACTTAATTATATGTCCTTATTTTGGAGTTGGAGAAAATAAAATGGAATTGTCAAGAGATTTGTATCAGAGAGCAAATTAGAATGTGTGCTTAATTTCAAATCTTGAATGTTGCATTAATAAAAATGCTGTTTTCTAAAGCAGTAGAAAGCACTTAAGGTTTTATTGGGCAGGAGGGTAACATCAGAAATGCGATATTTAAGCAAAATCACTGTTGGCAATGTAGTCAATGGGCTGGAAGGGACAGAGTTAATTGAGCTGAAAACCAGTATTGATGAACAAAGACTCATTTTGTGGTTTGATTTATGTATTAGGCTTAGTCTCAGATCTGGTTTAAGGCAACAGGACATTTCTCCAGAAAAAGTTGCTTTTGAACCAGAGGGCTTCCCCAGAGGTACTTAGAGGGTTCTTACCATCATTATGAATGCACCATGTCTGAGAAAAGTGGTTCTCTTTCCCACTTAAATGTTTCATATATTTAGATATTGACTATAGAGAGGGATAAGAGGTTTCATTGGAAAACTAGTTACCACTAAAACTTACTTGAAAAAATTGTACTTCTGTGGCCCTGCAGTGCACGGGGAGAAAGCCTTCAGTTCCATGATTTCATTACTTTTGTTTGAAGAGTCCATTGTGAAACAGTCTTTCATTCTGCTTATTGTCTATCCTGAAGATACTGCAGAGACACGGGTTTTTTATAGCATGGTTTCATTGTGGCATAAATCATTTTGATATTATCTGCTTAGATTGGGGATCTTCCTCTTTGAGAATGTAAGTCTTCATTAGAAGCTTAAGAAAAATATTTAATCTCTTCATTTAAACCTATTATGAGAAAGGAAGTTAAGTCAGTAAAGTTAATACAGGTTTGCCTGAAGTGCTACTACTCAGTATAGTCCCTTGATCAGCAGCATAGGCATACAGCCCGGACCTCCTGCATCAGAACCTGCATGGAAACATGATGACCCTGCGATCATGTGCTTGTGATGGTCTGATAGACACTCTCCTGAGAGCACATGGGCACCTGAGTCCAAGGAGTAAGATTTATGGACAGGCACTGAGCATATTGGTATTAACAGCTTACATTACATTCAGCTTATTGTTGGAAAATACCAATAAGTATTGAATAATGCTAATGTGTTGGGGATCAGTCTGCACTGTTCCTTTTCCCCTTTCTCCTCACTCCTATTTGTTTTTTTTTAACTGGTTAATAAAGATAATTCTGTTAAAGCTTTGTTTCTTTTCTCAGGCTATATCCAATGACAGTAACAGATTGGAAGGTCAATAAGATTATTGTTTTTCTAAATGATATAAAACTAGGGTTTTTTTTTTCCTTTCTAAGCAAAATCACTGAGTTAATGAGATAGCCTAGTATAAAAGCAGCCACCTTCTCTTCATGGCTTCTCTTCCTACTTGCTCAGTATCATTAGATGTATCAGATTTCATAGGCACTGTGCCTGACAACCTAGGTGCCATTTTACTATTATGTCATTTTCAGCCATTTTTGGTCCCTGTAAGAGCATAAATCAGACTTATTAGTAACTTTTTTTTAATTTATTCCCTCTATTTCCTTTTATTCCATTTCTTGGTTATTTTGTATGTAGAATAATATGCATTGAGACTCTAAATGTTATGCTATTGACCTTTCACTGTCCCTAGTAAATTCAGTCTTTGCAGCTATATCTCCATTTTTAATTCAAATAATGAGTAATGGTATATAATTTGGAAGAGAAAGTCAAGATAGACTCGGAATAATCTTTTATCATCTTGGAGATGTCAGGTGTTTAAATCCGTATTTAATATTACCTCCGCCATAGCTCTGGTTTCTTGAAATACCAGTCATCCATGAACTGTTACCCTGACCTAGACTGGATAATAATTCTCATGTGGTAGCTTTTTGGCTATTTGCCTACCCCGTAAGTGTAGTCAGCATGGTATTATGGGAAAAGTCTGAAGGCTAGAGTATGTCCATGAATTTAGTTCATACAAGGACACAGTCTTAATGAGTGCCTAAGGGTCAGCCATCATCAGTGTCGGTATAGCCATCATTGTCAGATTCTAAGTTTTTACACATGACAGATGGCATGAGTCAGCCAAAATGCATAAAATATGATGCCATAAAAAACAGTTACCTCACTGAATAAATGTGAAAATGAAATAAGATAGATGTGAATGGTCTTTCAAAAGAGAACATATGCCACTGTGATATCATTTGAAGGTTGTGTTTTACTTCACACTTACTCTCAATGGACTATGAGATTGAGCTGTAAGTAGATGTGACTAAGTTATCTTATCTTCATGTAATCATTTGATAACAGATATAGTCTAAAGTAGGAATTATAGCATTTTGTGACATTGAAGGCATATTTTAATCGAAAAATTAGTGTAGCGGAATCCCCAACCAGAGAAATTTCAAAATTCCTTTGACTCTAAGATAGGAGCCCATATGTATGAAGCAACTTTTAGTATTATAAGAAAAACAGTCTTGACTGTTAGAAGTGTGAATTTTAATGGAATGAATTTTCCTTTCCTCGCAATATATCTCAGGCTGTAGAGAGTATTATATAGGACATACTTTGTAAAGTCATACCCTTTAACTTTCTTCTTATCTTGGCTTGGTACATCCTAGAAAATAATGATTATATGACATTTGCTAACACTCAGATTATACCTATTACAATACCACCTCTCTCCACCATTATAACTATGTGCTAACTGCCATTGCATCCAGGTATATGAAGTAATATATAGGCCCCAAGTTCCAAGCAAATGCAAAAGCAGGCAAAGCATTTTCCCCTGCATATGGGAACCATCTCTTAGGAACTTAACTTCGACCTAGATAGGCAGTTTGAATTGCTTCTATACTTCCTTTGTTAAGAAACTATTTTTATTCTTAGAACCAAGCCTTTGCTTTTGGTTCTTGTATGAAAACCGTGGACAGCTAAGACATTTGCAAACTGGAGAGTTTTAGTGCACGGTGTTTGTTCCAAACCTTTTAAAGAAAGTATATGGGGTTTGTTACTACTTTGGTTATTTCAAGGGCTGTAAATATTAGTCTCAACTTTAGTTCCAATGCTGTCCCTGCACTGACATTATTACATTTGGGCAAATGTGTACTAGTGGAGAAGGGGTGAGGAAAAGAGTGGAATTTAGGCTACACTGTTGCTATCAGCACTTCCTCAGTGCAAGGCTATTTAATGAATTTTAGCCTCCACAGATTTTTAGTAGTGTTGAAATTTTGGAAGGCAGATGTTTGACTATTCACACTGTTTTGCTATGCTGTTTCTTATAAAAGGGTAGGAAGAAGACAATTGAAGGAATAGTTGCTGCACTCCTATTGCTAGCACTTTCCAGTAGCTGAGATGTAGCACCTTGTTTTGTTTTGTTTTGTTTTGTTTTGTTTTTGTTTATTTTTGCCTGGTTTCAGTCCTGCTTATGCCTGTTTATCTTTGCCTGTTGCACATTAACTGAGCAGAAGAATATTGTTTCTGTGATGTGCAGAATTGTACTTTGATGGTCATTAAAAGTTTGGAAATGAGTGGTGTTTGGTATTAACCAGCTGTGGCCTTGAGTGATGAAATTCTAAAAATATGTAGTGTGCCTTCTCAAAACGCATGTGCCTTAAATATGTAGAAGTAATCAAACACAGAAGACCAACCTTTAGGCAAATTGGCTGTAAGGGGCATAAGCATGCAGTCCTTGATTCCAAGGATTGCATTTCAGGAGTTGGAGACTTTGATATGTAAATGGGAATGATTGTATTACTAACAGTTCTAAAATTGACCAATAAAATGAAAACATTTTAGTTTTTATTCAGATAAAATAACAGGACACACACACACACACACACACACACACAAGAATGACATAGTTATATCAGTTAAAGGGTCTTAAGAGTTTCAAACAAAGTAACGCATGACAGAAGAGCCAGTGACCATTGCTATTATGTTTCCTGCTTTAATTCATTTAGTGCTCATTATTTCATACAGTTGCTCTTTCAAATGCCTTAGGAATCCAGGATTCCAAGATAAGATAGCTAATCATTAGAGCCCTTAGAAAATAAGTGGCTTTGGATATTTTAGTCAATTTGTACCTAGTCACTGACGCCTGAAAAGATTCATAATTTATTCTAAGAATGGAAAACATTTTATTGTTATAGGCAGCATTAGCATACGCAGAAAAGATAAGGATAGGCGAGATAAAAATGTATGAGTTTCTCTAGAATGTTTTTTTTTTTTTTTGGCCAAAAACTTATTGTTGAAACTCCCTCTAAATAGTATTAAGTACATTTGTGCTAACTCCAGTGATTAAGTTGGACCTTATGCCTATGTTTACACGGAACTTTTGATTTTTAATACTTTGATCAAAAATATTTATTTAGCGTACTATCAGATGATGTAAGAAAAAATACCTGTTAGGCAGAAGGCAATATTTTCGTTTCTTTCTTGCAGAATGTACTGGTGTGCCTGGATTTTCAGCTTTTATGAAATTGTTTTCATAATACTCTGAAACATTAACTCATGGATTTCTTCTTTTTTTTCCCATTTCCAAAAAAAAAAGAGGTCATTTTGTCAACTCAGCAGATGTCAAATCTAAATTTCTCTTGCCACAATTGAAGCCTGTCTCCTCTTCCACTTGAACAACTAGAAAAAGAGAACACCTGTTGGACATCATCCCCCTACAATAATAAGTCCCTCCTTAACCTTCTCTTTTTCCAGTTCATTTTAAAACCCCAAGCCCTGAAATTTTCCTCATAGGTCCTATTATCCTTGCTAAAATTGTTGGATGCAATCCTGTAGTCACACAGCACTGCCCCACACGTGTGGAGCCTTAGCTTGGGAAGAGCGATCTTAGAAAGACCATACTCTATTGCAAAGGTATGGTTGCCTAGCTCATCTGCCTAACATTTCAGGTAATTATGATAATAACACGGAGTACAAGTAAATTTATAGGTGCCATGTGGTCCTTTCTTTTTCATAATTAATTTTGTATTGCATATTCTTAAAATTAGTTATTCTTTCCTGAATTATCTTCAATATTTTTCAAAGCATTCATCCTATTTTAGATTAGGTATCTCTCTTCTGAGGCCAGGGTTAGTCATGGAACTATCTTGCTTTTCCTTTTTATAACATAACATCATACTTTATTGATTCATGAAATTCATGGTAGGAGTCAGGATATATAAAAAATGGCATTTAGAGAATAATTTGATGGTGATCACATGGAGCTAGAGCATTTTCATCTACAAACACTGTGAAATGCTAGTAACTCCTAAAGCACTCTCTTTATCCCTCCTTACTCTCCAACTTCAGGATCCCGCTCCTATTCTATTTGTATTTACAGATGTAAATAGATTAGCTATATAGGTGGACATGGTACAGTCATTAAGAGCATGGGTTTTGAGTTTTACCTTTGGCATGTATTCCCTCTCTGATACATGTGAAAGCTCTAAATACTTTTAAACTCCAGTTTCTCATCTATGTAATGGCAAAGACGGAAGTGACCATGTCTAAATATATACAATGGAATATTACTCAGCCATCAAAAAGAATGAAATCTTGCCATTTACAATGACGTGGATGGAGCTAGAGTGTATTATGCTAAGTGAAATAAGTCAGTCAGAGAAAGACAAATATCATATGATTTCACTCATATGTGGAATTTAAGAAACAACACAGATGAGCATTGGGAAGGGGGAAAAAGAGAGTACAAACAAACCATAAGAAACTCTTAATGATAGAGAACAAATGAGGGTTACCAGAGGGGAGGTGGGTGAAGATGGGCTAAATGGGTGATGGGCATTAAGGAAGGCACTTGATGGGATGAGCAATGAGTGTTATTTGTAAGTGATGAATCACTAAACTTTACTCCTGAAACCAATATTATACTATATGTTAACTAAATAGAATTCAAATAAAAACTTGAAACCAAAAAAACCAACCAAACAAATAAAAAATATGCCCTAAACTGACCACATCATCATAGGGTGACTGTGAAAGTTAAACGGGATGATACATTTGAAATAGTTTGTAAAGCGTGTGACCCACAATGAGCATACATTAAATATTACTAGCCCTGAAATTACATTATGATTTTTATTATTTTCATCATCTCTTAAGTGGTATCACCATCAAAATAGAGTTTTTTGGTACATTTTAGTCCTAGCTAATTTGTAGCATACTATTAACCTTAGGAATGTTTAAAATTACTGCTTTCCAATCCTATTTGTTGTTGTCACTCATTTGCTTGTTTAATTATGTTAATGGTTGTTTCCTATTGTCTCACAGCTATTTATTTGCACTTGCACTAGTTTAAATCATTACGTCTGGCTTCTTTGAACATTTTTTTTTTTTTTGCTATACTGTATATTTATCTTTATGTGGATTGTTTTGGCTTTGTTTCCTCCTTTTTTTTTTTCTTTAGGTTTTATAATTGTGGAACATTGGTAGAAGACAATCACCATATAAACATGTAATACAGGCTCAATGAAGCTCGCAGGCAGAGGCTGGCAGGATACACACAGCTCTCCACAATATGTCTACTTCACTAAACAATATGGTGGAGGAGGGTCATTTGGGTGGTTCAATCAGTTGAGAATCCAGCTTTGGCTCAGGTCAAGATCTCATGGTTCGTGAGTTGTCTCACTGATGTCAGCGCAAAGCCTGTTTTGGACCCCCTCTGCCCCTGCCCAGCCAGCACTTCCTCAAAAATAAATAAACAAAAATAAACAATACACCGGGCCTGCAGGTGGCTAGATTCCCCACTAAGAGAGGTACCCAGTTTCCTGCCTTCTTTGATATTTATATAGGAACTGTGAGGAGTCAGATCCTCACCCAACCAAGTTGGAAAATTCTGGACTTCTAAATTGACTTTAAGGTCTTGCTGTCATGAGAATCACTTTGTATTTGGACACCTACTCCCTAGGTAGTTTGCATATTAGCATTTATATCAGCGGAGGACCTTAAAGCCCACACTGCTACTCCTTCGTTTCTCCAGATCTCTTGAAGAAGAGCTGGTTAGTCATCCAGTAGATAAACTCAATTGTCAATAACGATGGTCTCAATTAGGAAAATTGGAAATGTTAGTCCTGCAGAAATTTTTTTGAATTCCAATGTAGTGTGCCCAAAAGTGTTCCAGGCTATTGTGTAATGTCCACTTGTGATCAGATAGCTCTTATAGCTAAGCCAATTATTATTTTACTTTTAATATGCAAAAATACTAATTATTAACACCAACTGGAAAACTGATATAGGCTCCTATTAAGATTAGGTTTTACAGATTGTTGTGGTATTATACAATTAAGCATAATAGTAATTTCAGTGTGGTATTCACATGTTTGAATAGTATTTCTTACATTCAAGGCTGATGTTCAATAACAAGACATTTAAGTAAAAGTTAACTGCAAGGTATCTACTTCACAACATGGCTTTGTTGCTCTTTTTTTTTTTTTTTTCTATTACGTACCCTTGAACTCTGAATGAAACAGGATTCTTCATGAGGAACAATGTATTTGATCCCTTTGGCAATAGAATGCAAAATGTGTTCAAGGAAAGAAAGTTGTTCAATGTGATTATGATAGGAATATTAAGGAGGACAATAGTATGGGTTAGGAAGGTAGATTAAGTGTAAGTGATGGGCGATCTGGAATGCCAAAACAAAGAATTAAAGTTTATTCTTTAGGCTAAGAATTTGAGAACAATAAATATATTTTATTTTATAAAACAAATTGATAAAATTAAGTTATGTTTATTCTAAAACACATGGAAGACAAAAAATATGGAGACTAAATTTTAAAGAATCAGAAAATTTGGAAAGTAGTATATTTATTTCTCTTTACTTTTTGTATAAGCATATTTTTAAACATGACTGGGATCATGTAGATTTTTTAAAATTTGAGATTAATTATTGGTATATGGAAAGGTAATACATTGTTAACGTTTGAAATCCAAAATGTACAAAAGGGTATATACACAGTGATAATCTCCCCCTCAACTCTATCCCCTGTCAGTTCAAGTAACCAGTATTATAAGGTTGTGTACCCTCCCAGGCTAATCAACAGCATATGCACACACAAGCATACATCCACACAAACATATGCCTTTACACACTAGCAAATATTGCACTTTCTTCTGCACCATATCTTTTTCAGCTAATGATTATCTTAGAGATCAATCCTTATTGGTATACTGAAAGCTTTCTTATTTATGTAATGTTAATACTGAATTTTATTACATGAATGTTTTGTAATTACATATACCCTGTTGATGGACCATGTTGGCCAGAAGAAGCTAGATATTGCTGTGGTAATCACAGCAACGACAATCCGAGGTCTCAGCTGCTTATGTAACAAAAGTTTAATTTTCACTCATGCTCTGTGTCCACTGTGTCAGAGATCTGGGTACCTGACTCCATATGGTCCTTCCTCAAAGACTCAAGTTGAAAGCTTCCACCATTTAAATACAAATGAGTGAAAAATCTCAAGGTCAAGGTCTTGTATATATTTGCTGGTTTTCTGTCTACTAGTTTTATCTTTTACTGAGAGAAGAGTGTTGAGGTTTTCAACTAGAGATTAAAGTCTCTAATTCTCCTTTTGGTTCTGTCAATTTTTGCTTTATGCTGAAGCTCTCTTTTTTTTATGTGTTTGTATTAGTTTTCTATTGCTGTACTACAAATTACCACAGACTTAGTAGCTTAAATCAACCTCCATTTGTTACCTCATAGTTCTGTAGGTCAGGAGTCTAGGAGAGCTCCAGTGGGTTCAAAAGGGAAGGAAAACAATTGTAATTGGCCACAGGCTTGGTGATATTTTGAATTTTCGTGCATTTCCTCTACCCACCTGTTGCCACCTACTTTTCAGTATCCTCAAAGTGTGGTATATACAATCTGTCCAGATTTTATAGTTTGGAGCAGTGTATAAGACAGAGTGGTATGTATTTACTTCCACTTTATCCAGAACCAGAAAACCCACGTTGGAGTTCTTAAACATAAGCAATAGAAGCTGACTCTGGCTGATAAAGAAGAAAAAAGTTTTTATTTTTGTTCTTAAAGTTATTGGATAAGTTACAGAATTGTTGAGAATGTTGAATCAGGCTGGAAGCCATGTTTGAGGAACAATGCCACAAATCCTGTCATAGAACCTTCTTGATCAGAAGTAGCTGCCATAACCACAAGAGTTAGCACTTACCAGAAACTCAAATTTTCCATGACTGCTACTGCTGTCAATAGGGAGTCTATCTCCAAATCCCACTCAAACCAACCCACTGGTATTCATCTTAGCACCAACTGAGCTTTCTTGCTCAAGTTACTTCTAAATCAGAGTCTCTCAGAAGTGGATCTAATTTATGCAAATCAAGTCACCTGCCTGTATTTTTAACATTGAAAGGCCATAGAAGTGAGTTGTATTGGTTTTACCTCATTGAGGGAAAACCCTCAAGCATATCCAGGATACTCAAAAGGTACTGGACAACCTGGAAATAAGACCATGTTTATTGCACCCAGAGTACACTGGGGAGAGACAAAATAAATGGCCTTGCTTTATTTACTAATAATGTATAATCAATTATGCTAGCAAAAATACTAATTATGCTAGTAAAAATACTAATTATGTTAGTAAAAAATGAAATCAACTGCTATTTTTAAGTGTTTTTATTATGGCATGAACAAAGGTGGATAAGGAAAACATACATACACTGGTGTCTATACTTGCTCTTAGAATTCGTAATACCATAGATATTTTCTTTTTTAGGATTCTGTTACAAACATGCCGACAAGCTACAAGAACAAAATGCAGACTGGGTTTTTCCCCTCTGAAGTTTTTATGTCTTAACATGTAGTGGTTAAGAGCACAAACTCCCAAGTAAAAAAGCCTGCTCTGTACCCTTTTCTGTCACTTACGACCTATGTAGCCTTGAACAAGTGACTTGGCTTCTCTGCCCTCAGGCTTCCTATCCATAACATGAGATTGATGCTATGGGTTCCAAGCTCATAGACTTACTGAGAGAATAATACAAAGTAAATGTAAAGCTTGGTACATAGTAAATGCTCAGTAAATTTCAGTTATGGTTAGTATTATTTATGTTCTTTTGTTACTATAGTAATAACATGTATTCATGTTATCTTTGAAGACACTCAAAAATATCCTCAATGTTGAGTAATATGAAAACTACCTGCTTACAGCTAGGGAATATTTTCTTATTTATGATGCACTCTGATAAGCGGTTAACAAAATTTAAAGGCTTCCCAATGTTGAACATGCCCACTTTCTTGTATGTGGCGGTCTTAGCAGATAACTAGAGATTAGAATATCTCTACTGGAAGCCCACTTAATGTGTATCTTCAAACACAAGTCACAGTGTTCTTCAAAGTTAAGAAGAAAGGGCAAAGGTCAATGGAAATCCAGCTCCTGATTTTTATAACCTAGTGTATATAAACACATAATATACAGAAGTCCAAAACTTTGAAAAAAAATTGTGAATGTTTCTTGGCTTCTGATTATGTTATAAAAGACACCAGAATGCAATGTCTTCTGGTACTCCCCTCCATGTCTGTTGTAGGGATGGGTGTTCCATGTAGTTTTGGCAGATGATGTTTCCAAAAATTTTGAAATGTTTAACTGGTGCAGTTTTTGCAATTGGCTGCTACCCATGCAGTAGGATTTGTTTCCTTTTGGTATAAATCAAACATTTAAGATGATAGCTCAGAGAAAATAATTTGCGTTTTATTGCTTTGGAAAGAATATCTGTGTGAGTTCTTCATGCTCCATTAGTTAGAAAATATTAAAGTAAAATGAATGAGTCCTGTTATGCATCTATGATAATTTGTGGCTTGGTCCCCCACAATAAAAAATAAAAACTTGACTCCTTACAAGGCTTTAACATGTAATATTAGGTGTAATAACATGTAGGTTTTTTTCTTCTTCTTTCTTTCTTTCACATGGCAAGGAGTGAGAAAAGAGAATGGAATTGCTTTTGCTTATGGTCTTAGAAAAAGTGCCTGCCCTGAGTAATTCAGGCACTTCACGAAGTACAATAACTGATTTCTGATACTTTGAGTGGATAAAAATGTGGTTTTCCATGAAGAGGGTTAACTTATTACCGAGTACCCTGTGGGTTAATTCTTGAAAGGGGATCCTATTTCTGGCATATTGTACATTTTCAGTGAATGCTGTTTTAAGGCCCTATTTGTAAAAAGTTATTTGCATGGCTAGGTCATGTTGGTTCCATTACTTTTTTAGCGTACAATTGGGACTGCGTAGTCTACGCTTGATTCAGAACCAAAACAGAGGGTTTATAAAAGTGCATTCCTTTAGGGGAAAAGCTTGTGAGCTGAAAAGTTATGAGCACAGGGATTATTTTCCCTCTGCCTCTTTATGTTACTTTATTCTCAGAAGCTTATGCTCTAGTCAAGGGAGCAGTAGTTTCTCAAATGGTTGTTGTGAAGCAAAATGTGGCCCTTCCTGTAGGTTTCAATTGTATAACTAATAATTTACTGATTTGTCCAACTTTGTAATAGGTATATTCTATTATTCTGTCTTTATAATAAGATATAACTTACGGCCCAGAAAATAAACATCTCAGTGAGATGCATCTATTTGCCTTAAGAAATTTTAGAACAGGCTGCAATGAGGATTTTTTTTAACGGTGATTTAAATAATTTCCTCATGTAACTAGTTTAGTTACATGCAGATCTTTTGCACCGCAGCTGAGATTTGAGACAGATGACTTTTCAATAATGTTTTAATTCCAGTTAAAAGCCCAAGAGGATTTCCCAACCAAAATAAAAGGAAAGCGTTTGAGCTGCCCTTGGATGAGGAAGCAACTTCTACAGCTGCAAAGTTGTCGCGTGGGGGAAGGAAGCAGATAATGTGCTAGAGAAATTAACAAGAGAGGGGGCACCACTTGTTTTAATGTTGGAATCTCCTCCTGAATCTTATATTCCCCAGTCAACCATAATCTGACTAAGTTTTTCTGTCCAAAATATAAAGGGACAACCTAATTAAGAAAATGTGAGTACTTAAATATTATCTTGTGGCTGGTCTGATGAATGAAATCTCATAAATGACTCAAAAGGGGAGTGTATTCTTACTTCACAGTCACACCCTTATTTGTCATAAATCGCATTACCTAACTTGATTAGACACCATATTCTTCAGATTCTACTTAAAAAGATACTTACCTGCTTTCAAAAATCAAACCGAAAACATCGAAAAGATTGCCCATGATGGCAAAATTAAAATTTTCCTGTTGACTGAGATATATGTCTATTCTCTTAACGTAAACATTTAAAAATATGTATCAGGCAGCTTCTAAGGGGCCCCCAATGATTTCCATTTCTTTGTATTCACACTTTTATATACCACCCCGACGTCCCCCTCACGCCCTCCATAGACCCTTGAGTGTGGTTTAAACCTATTAACTCATTCTAGAGAATTGTATATGGTAGAAGTGATAGATATCACTCCCAAGTTTATCATATAAAAAGACCATGGGTTTTTCTTGGTCTCTCCCTCTCTCTCTCACTCTTGCTCTACCTCTGATCACTTACTCAGTGAGGAGTTGCCACATGTGTGGAGAAGCCAATATAGCGAAGGGCTGAGGGCTGCCAACAACTATGTGAGGGAGCTTGGAAGTGGATCCTTTCACCCTAATGGAATTGTGGGATGACTTCAGGCTGGCTACAGTTTGAATACATCTCATAAAACACCTTGGGCCAGACGAACTTAGCTCAGCCTCATCTAGATTCCTGACCCACGGAAATTATTAAATAAATAGGTCTTATTTTAAAGCCCTAACTTTTGAGGTAATTTGTTACATGGCAATGTATGGCTAAATCAAAATACTTAAGTTGGTTGTTTGAAGAGAGAACATTTTATTTTATAGATACATTTTTAATCATATATTCACTAATGCATATATACATAATTGTGTATAATTACATATAATTTATTTATCTCTGTATATATTTGAAAAATAAGTTTCTTTCTTATCCATGCTCCCATTGTCCTGTGCCCTTTCCCATAGGTAACCACTGTTACTGCTTCATGTATCTATTCATAGATAGTCACTACATATACAAGTATGATTATACACCTCTAAAAAACACTTGGTAGCCATCCACATAACCATTATACACGTGGCTTTTTAACACACTGACATGTTTTTGAATCAAGTCATTGGGTGCCTTGTAGTTTTTACTACCTACACACAATAATTATCCATCAAATTCTCAACTGTTGAATGTTTTGATTTACAATATTTTGCCACCACAAACTGTGCTAAAATGAATGTCTTGTATCTATGCTTGTAGGATAACTTTTGATGGATATACTATGTCCAATTTTTATTTGGAATTTTTAATTAATTTTTGCCCAGTTTTCCTCCATAAACATTGTTTCAACTTACACTCCCAGAAACAATTTAAGACAGTGTTCACTTTCCCATACATTTATTAACATGGTTTTCAAACTTTGATTTCTTTTTTTTTAAGTTTATTTATTTTATGAGAGAGACGGAGACAGAATGCGAGTGGGTTAGGGGCAGAGAGAGGGAGACACAGAACCCAAAGCAGGCTCCAGGCTCTGATCTGTCAGCACAGAGCCCAACTCGGGGCTGGAACTCAGGAGCTGTGAGATCATGACCTGAGCCGAAGTTGGACGCTCAACCAACTGAGTCACCCAGGCGCCCCTGATTTCATTTTTTTAAATATTTTTTTTAATGTTTATTCATTTTTCAGAGAGAGAGAGACAGGGCATGAGTGGGGAGGGGTAGAGAGAAAGGAAGACAAAGAAACTGTAGCAGGCTTCAGGTTCTGAGCTGTCAGCACAGAGCCCAAAATGGAGCTTGAACCCACAAACTGTGAGATCATGACTTGAGCCAAAGCCGGATGCCTAACTGACTAAGCCACGCAGGCACCCCTCAAACTATGATTTCTTTGTTAATCTCATAGTCTAGCAAATAAATAGCTCATTTTGGCCTGGATATTCCTTAGGTCTCAGTTAATTAGAAGTGAGGTTGGCCATTTCCTTGGATATTTAAAAGCCATTTGTATTTCCTTTCCTATAAATAGTGTATACATACTCTTTACCCATTTAGTTTTATTGGATCACTGATCTTTTTCTTTATGAGTTATAGAAGCATTTTCACAGATAGGAAAAATAACATTTTGTCTATTATATATGTTCAAATTTCTTTACCCAAGTTGGTAATTTGTTTTTACATTTTTATGGGCATATAGAATTAGAATATTGAGGGAACTAGATCAGTCATGAAAAATTAGTTAATGGAAGTTAAGTACCACATACAAGGTGTTTCCAAAAGAGACAAAGCAATGAAGGAGGATTGTTTACTTTGGTAATATCACTGTGTAAAGCCTTAGGAAAGGCTTCATGCAAGTGCTGTAGTTAGTGTTTAATTTTAAGGAATAACCACAACCATTATAAAGATGAAAATATTCAGTGGAGTGTGAGGGGTAAGGAAAGGCAGCTGAAAGCACATTAAAAAATAGAAAAAAAGAAAAAGCTAAGTGAGAGTGCATTAACTATCCTTGGCTTTGTCCCTGACTTTCTGAAATGGCAGAGAATCCTGAACTGCTTGTTAACTATGTAACTAAACTTGCATTTATTTTTGAAGTAGAATTGCCCTTCTGTGCCATTGGGCACTAGAATACCCTATGAAAGTGTGAATTAAATGGGTTACTAATTCTGCAACCCTCTGACATGTGGTCAGAGAGTGGTATTTCCAAAATGTGAAGGAGATTAGTAACTCTTTGGTCTTGCAGCTACATTATAAACTGCAACCTCTAGGGAGAAATGCTTTGGTAGCTTTATGTTTGGAGGGTACTGTAGGGAAATTTACTTCCCAGAGGCATTGAGGAAGGAATTATCTAGCATAAAATGAAGAATAAAAATATATGCCTGTAGAACTTCAGGATAATCATTGTTGTACAAAGGAATCAAAATCTCAGAAAATATGAAAAATTTAAAGATACAAGTAAACCAGTCGATGAAACATTATACTTCATGTACACCTCTTGCACACAAAAAAGAAAGAATATGATAGATATTTGAGAGGTCTGGAAAAATCACCTGTTCTTAATTGTATTTCCTTCTCTCTTCAATTATTTGACAACCACCAATTAAGCAATTACACTAGTTATTTTCTTCAGCATTCATTTTGACATCTAAGACATATGTTTCTGATTCTATCTCTGTACAGTGGATTGCTAAGAGGGGTGGGGGGAGAGTGCTCAGGCAGGCAAGTAGCTGGGGATTAAGGGGAGAGGAGGAGAGGGGAAGGGAAGGGAAGGGAAGGGAAGGGAAGGGAAGGGAAGGGAATTCAAGGGAAGAGAGAAGAGAAGAGAAGAGAAGAGAAGAGAAGAGAAGAGAAGAGGGGAAGGAGGGAAAGAAAGGGAAGGGAAGAGACAAGGGAAGAGAAGAGAAGAGAAGAGAAGAGAAGAGAAAAGGGAGGGAAGGGAAGGGAAAGGAAGGGAAAGGAAGGGAAGGGAAGGGAAGGGAAAGAGAGAAAGAGGAGATAAACTTACCATTTTCCACCTTGAGGGCAATTGAAAACTATACTTGAAACAATACCCAATGAAGTCAGTATCTGTTTAATTTAGGGCTGTGTCGTATAATCCTATTGTATTAATCATTTAACAAATAGTCATTTGTTCTTTTTTGACTTTTTTCCCTGTATTTTCTCTCTCAAGGAATGACATCTCTATCTACTCAATTACATAAACCAGAAATCTAAAATTAACCCTTGACATCTCTCACACAACTTATGTACACCCACGTGTGATAGATTTCTTCTAAATATCTTTTGCATTTGTCCACTTCTCTTTATTTCTCTTGGCATCACTCAAGATCATGCTGCCATTAACTTCTGCTTACTCTGTCACATATATCCATATTCCATAGCTTGGCTATTGTGAATAATTCTGCAATGAATATAGGAATGCAAATATCTCTTCAAAATACTGACTCAATTTCCTTTGTATATATACCCAGAACTGAGATTGCTGGATCATTTGGCAGTTCTACTGTTAATGTTTTTAGGAAAATCCATACTTTTTTTTTTCCATACTGGCTTACCAATTTACATTTCTACCAACAGTGTAAAAGCGTTGCCCTTTTGCCACATCCTTATCAATGCTTACCATTTCCTTCTTGGGTAATAGTCATTCTAACATATGTGAGGTGATGTCTTATTGTGGTCTTGGTTTGCCTTCCTCTGATCATTAGTGACACTGTATAACTTTTCATATACATGTTGGCCCTCTGTGTGTCTTTTTTTTTTTTTTTTTGAAATGTCTATTCAAGTCCTTTGCCCATTTTTAAATCAGATTATTTGTTTCATTGCTATTAAGTCATTCAACTTCTTTGTATATTTTGGATATTAACCTCTATCAGATACGAGATCTGCAAATATTTTCTCCAGTTCCATGGGTTGTCTCTGAACTCTGTTGATTCCTCTGCTGTGCAGAAGTCTTTTAGTTTGTTGCAATTCCACTTGTCTATTTTTCTTTTGGTTGCCTGTGCTTCAGGGGTCATTTCCAAAAAATCATTGCCCACACCACTGTCAAGGAACTTTTTCCCTAAATTTTCCTGTATTATTTTTATAGTTTCAAGTCCTGCATTTAAGTCTTTAATTCATTTTTGTCGCAGACTTTGAGACTGGAGTCTTTCTTGTCCAGCAAGAGAGAGAACGCAGAACTAAATATGAGAGAGGCTAATGTCCGGAAGGAGTCAAGAGCCCTGAGTATGAGTCCCTGCACTGTTTTTATTAGCATCAGAAGGCTTACATGCCTTTCATGTACATCTCTTTCTGCACATGATGAATGTGCAGAAAGAGACAATGAAACACTGATCATTATCTCATGTGTGTGAGAGAAAGGGGGTTTCAAAGCGGTGCGGTGTTAGTGGTTTGGGTCAATACAAAACAAAATCCTGGCACCAAACAGATGGTTGATTACAGCAGACACCAGGCACCATCTATGTTTATCTAAACTTCCCTAGGGGATAAGACAGACAGAACATGCTACCTCAGGGTCAGCAAGGCACCTTTCTTTTGCTAATTAGCCCCAGGCAATTTCACCCGGCTGCAGCAGTCTATTGCCCTGTTTACCTCGTTACCTATTCTGGATGCTTCTGTCCTATGGAAGTGGCTTCCTGCTCTTACACTTTTGTTCTATGCTGGGGGCACTTTTGTCCTCTTTGTGCCGCTTTTGTCCTAAGCCTTGTTAACCCATTGGTGCAAGCTCAGGGAAGTCCCAAACATATTCCCCACACATTTTCAATTGGGTTTTATAAATGAAGTGAGATAAGGATGCAATCCCATTCTTCCCAGTGTGGATATTCATTTATTTGGAATTTATTAGTATGTGGATAGGAATTGAAAGGAAGAGTATATATGAGATTAAGAAGATTAAGAAGAAATGATGCCTATGGGGTGCCTGGGTGGCTCAGTCCACCTTTGACTTGAGTTTCCAACACTTGATTTTGGCTCAGGTCCTGATCCCAGGGTTGTGAGTGGAATCTGCTTAAGATTCTATCTCTCTGTTTCCCTCCCCCTCTGTCCTTCTTCCCAACTCGTGAGTGCTCTCTCTCTCTCTCTCCAAATAAGCCAATAAACATTTATTTAAAAAAGAAGAGAAATAATGTATAGAACTGAACTAAAGTAACAGCAAATTTTAAGGGGTGGCCAAAGAATAATGTGGAGAAGATTAAATCAGGAGTTAAACCAGGAGAGGGTGATATAGGAATAGATCTGAAAAGAAGAAATAGTTAAAATTTTCAAATGTGGTTGAGAGGTCACCTATAATAATAACTGAGAGTAATTCAATACAATTAGCAACATAGGCTGCTGATAACTGTTAAGAGCCTATTGTGGATAAGTATTGGTGATTCTTAAAGTAGATAGCAGATTTTAATGAACTGAGGAAGAAATTGAGGTATGTGAACAAAACATTATGATAAATTTCTTTCAATATGCTGGGGTGATATTTGAAGGGAAACTTGAGGTCTAGGGAGGAAATTATCTATTAGTCTATCACCATATGGATCACCTATCTATTTTGGTGAAAAAGCACTGCAGCATATATAAATGTTAGTGGAAAGAAGCCAGTAGAAACAGACTATGAAAGAGAGAACATGAGATCCAGAGTTTGGGTGAAGGGATTTACCTTAGAATGAGAAATTTTCTCTAATCATAACCTGAGGAAGGAGAAAGGATGCGTACTTATTAAGGTAAATCATATAGGTTTTATGAGTAAATTGTTTAAACCTCTGATTGACAAATTATATTTTCTCTGATAAGTAGGAGAAAAGCATATCAACTAATGCAATGAAATAAAAGTAAAAATACACTAATAAAATTATAGTAGGTTGAAAACATGTCATAGAGAATTGAAAACATAGCTTATTTGGAAAATATAGAAATATCAATTAGCACAATAGATAACTCTATTTAGGCTGGAAAACTTAGATTTATATTATACCCAATATATGTAGTTTTGAAAATTCCTCTAACAGTGCTCAGCAGTTGTGTGTGCAGGCATAAAAAAGATGAACCACTAGATTCAAGATTGGGGTTTGCACATTGGACCAATATGAGGCTATAGAATGCCTGATTTAAGGGTTAAGAGGACAAGGGGAGTTGATGTGATTAACCATAGAATCTGCAGTTGATATTGTAGGAAATGAATCCTGAGATGAGTTGACAGAGAGGAAGAAATTTGAGGTGTTCAAATACTTGAGATCACAAGGAATTTTAAAACAAAGTGATATGAGCAAACCAGAAGATGGAAAGTTGTGATGATCAAATTAGACACTTAATTTTTTATTTTTTTTAACATTTATGTTTGAGAGACAGAGAGAGACTGCATGAGTGGGGGAGAGGCAGAGAGAGAAGGAGACAATCTGAAGCAGGCACCAGGCTCCGAGCTGTCAGCACAGAGCCCGATCGGAGCTCGAACCCACAAACTGTGAGATCAGGACCTGAGCCGAAGTCAGACACTTAACTGACTGAGCCACCCAGGAGCACCAAGTTAGATATTGAAATTTAATATTTCAGAGATGGAGCTGTCTTGGGTATTTCTGAGATGTCAATTTTGACAGTAAAATTGAAGTAGGGTATGGTCAAGATTTCTGGCAATGTGGGAGTCAGAAGTAGGAAGCTGTGTTGTTGGGTGTATCATCCTCATTGGCACTGAAATTACCTAGAGATGGCAGAACATTTAGTGGAGAAAAAGATATGCTAAAGTCTTCAAGTCAGTAGATGACATTATAGTGAACACATGCTCATAGACAACTTATTCTGTTGTATAAAACATAATTCATATTTATAAATAACTTTAAATTTTAACTTAAATTCTCTACTGAACATAGAATTTATTATAATTAATATGATATATATTTATACAATATTAGAATTATTATGAGACAAACACAGTTAAATTGGTGAGTATTCAAAAAAAAATTATTTTCAACTAAGTCAAATTCGAAGTTCTGCCTCTTCCCTTCCTCTCCGCCATCACAGGTTTATGTATTGTTTGGTATCTGGGAAAGACATTTCTGGTACTTGGTCTTTAGGTCTTTTTCATGCAGGGTTTTGTTGAAATGTACAACCTGAGTGAGTAGCTTTAAGTTGTTGTGTTCTTGGCATTTGTCCTCTCTAGTTTATACTCAAATAACTGGCCTTAGGCCTGCCATGCTCACCATTAAGATACTGACCTCCTTATTCTTCCTATGAAGAATCTCCATGCCTGCTGGCCATCTCTGTCAAACTTGACATATTTATTTTGAGATATGAAAAAAATCTCAAATGTTCCTTTATAATAAGTCCCCAGGGGACTCAGTTGATACATGTCTCTTTGCCTAAATATGTCGTATTTAATTTCTAATCATATACTTTTGTGCCATGTGGGAAATGGAGCTCCTCTAAGAGGTCAAGTCTTCCTAATGGGCGTCCCAGAATACACACTGGGAAGGTTCACTATGCTCTGAGTTTCCTTCAGCCTATCCTGATTCCTACTGTTTATACCTTGAATGTCACATGTTTGTTTGTTTTTGCAGTTCTTTTTTCATAATCTAAATCCCACCTATAGAGAGAGACCTCTCTGAGCTTTTCATCATTATTTTAAGATATATTTTTTTGGTAATAAGAAAAAATCATTTCCTCTCCAAGATCTGGCTCTTAAAAGTCCAAATCTTGTGGATATCAAAAAGATTGTTTCTTCTCCGGATGTAATAAAGTGTATTTAAAAATTCAGTTGGTTTATTAAAATTCTTTGCATTCCTTTGTTTGTTCTTACCCTAGAGTAATGAAGACCTTTAGCTCGGGGGTAGATATTCCTATTTAACAAGAAAAATTCAGGGGAGAAAAATCTTTATTAGCTAAGAAATTTATTTTTCCATAATAGAAATGAAAAAGCTAAATGCTGTGAACTTGAGAAAGACAGATTTTTCTTTTTGCTTTCCTTTCTTTTCCTTTTCTCTCCTCTTCTCTTCTCTTCTCTTCTCTTCTCTTCTCTTCTCTTCCTTTCCTGTACTCTCCTCTCCTCTCCCCTCCTTCCTTCCTTCCCTTTCTCCCTCCTTCTCTCCTTTCTTGCTTTCTTCCTTTCCTTTCCTTTCCTTTCCTTTCCTTTCCTTTCCTTTCCTTTCCTTCTAAGACAGGGATGGAAGAATGATGATATAGAATGAACTTCAGAAACCAAATTGGATATGAATTTAGTTCTTTCCCCTAGAATCATGAGATTTCCTCCACAAGAGACTTGTTGAGAAAATGGAAATTCCATAATAAGCCCATAATTACTTAAAGCAAGTAAGTTAAAAAAAATAAGGAATGAGCTAGTTGTTTTATTAGATGGACAGCAATAACAAATTTTCATGCAGGTAAATGAAAGAAGCTATTTAAGAAGATATGTGTAAAATCTGTCCTATAATGTCACACTCCAAGATCTACTCTTCATTTTTGCCCCTGTAATCATTTGCTCATAGGTATTTCCTTGTGTTTAGGATAGTTATAGAATGTTTAGAAAGAAAGGGGCATTCTGTGTTTCCCCAAGTAGACAGGGTTTGCAGAAAAGACTGATTTGAATACAATTTCTGAAGGCTAAAAAATTCCCCTGACCATCAGCTCTGTGAGTTCAAGCTTTGTAAGACAAAAAAAGTGACAAACTGCAGACCGTGGTCATCCTTGACAAACCTAATTGCAGAAACACCTGCAGAAACATTCAAGAATCCCTTATTATAAACACTTATATCTGTTTTCTGTCTGGTGAAGAGCATTGTATTCTTTATTCTTATAACAGCTTATTCTCTTAAATTATCTTTTCTTAAATTTTTTTCTGCATAATTAACTGAAGTGTCTAAATTTTGTGTAAATCCAGAATCTTCAGTGTCAAGGCATGATAAATTCAAAATCAGTTTTTACTTACCTTCAAATGCCTACTAGTTCTCCACTGAGTTTTGACAATGATGTCCCAATACTGGTATAAGAACATGGAGGGCTTCTTTTCTAAAATAGATAGGTGGAAGAATGTCAAATGTCACACAAAATAGATGTTCTGTTGGAAGCAACAGAAACCTGGCTGATCAAAAATTTATTCATTGATCCATAATTTTATATTACCTATTGTTAACCAATTTATTAAGAAAGATGCCTCTTTTCCTTGTTATCATATCATTTCCTTTTCTCAAGAAAATGATACTAGAGGGGCACCTGGGTGGCTCAATCAGTTAAGCGCCCGACGTCAGCTCAGGTCATGACCTCGCGGTTTGTGAGTTCGAGTCTCGCGTTGGTCTCTGTGCTGACAGCTCAGAGCCTGGAGCCTGCTCTAGATTCTGTCTCTCTTTCTCTCTGCCCCCCACCCCCGCCCCACTCACACTCTGTCTCTGTCTCACTCCGCCCCACTCACACTCTGTCTCTGTCTCACTCAAAAATAAATAAACATTGAAAAAATTTTTTAATAAAAAAAAGAAAATGATAGTAGAATTTGAAAGTAATTTATTTTTATTACAATTACAATGGATTCTTTTAGTCATCATAACAGAAATGTATTCGCAAGTGAAACAAATTTTCTTAGAAAAATCATATTTTTTTCCATTTGGTTGCTTTGAAGTTATAGAATTGTGCATATTTATTATAATAGGTTAAATTATTCAAAGATGTACAAAAATGCATTTAAGCCATCTCCCCTCTTCCTCTCTAATCTCTACCCCATTTTTCTGTTTTTCTTAGGTAACCAAGATTAACCACAGAAGTTACATTCTCTGGACCAGAAAAGCATATGCACTATGAGTGTGCACACACGCACACACACACACATATATACATATATATACACACACATATATATACATATATATACACATATATATACATATATATACACACATATATATGGTGTATTATGCACATATACAAAGCATTTTCATCATTGTTATTATTTACAGATATTACCTTTAATATACCTATTACTTTGCCACTTGCTTTTCACTCAGTATATTGGTCCTTCTGGTGTATAAATAGATCTAACTTTATTGTTTTGATGCTCTAATTTATTAATGCATATAAATTATAAAATAATTATACTTAAGGGGTTATACCATGCATGCTGGCTTTAAAAACATGTTCAGTCTTTTGCTTTATTGTTTGCTTCTCCTCTCTTCCTTCCTATCCTTCTCAGTAACTTAAAATATATACCACTATAAATGTATAGATGCTGCACTGTTTGCTAACCAAAGACTCTCATGTTTTCCTTCTATCTTATTTTCTTGCTCAATAATATCTCATGAAAAGCCCTCCAAATAAATTGGTATGACTCTAATTTATTTTTATGATATTTATGATATTTCCTGATGTAAATATTCTTCAATTCTTCCAACCATTCCTCCACTAGTAAAAATTCATTTATTCTTAAGTTCTGCTTTATAAACTATAGTATAACGGACTTTGTTAACATTAGTTAACTGTGCTTTTAAAAACATGTTTTTTCACTTAGTCGTAACTTTGGATTAGAATTCCTATTATACTGCTAAAAGGTAAACAAAGTTTGTTTCATGGAAGTAAAATATAAAAATATTTTATTACAGTGTGTACAACATAGGAAATGTAAATTAAGTGATATGGCATATAACATATTATGAAATATATAACACATAATGTATATATAATATACACACATGATGTGATAAAGATATAAAGAGTAGTCATGTGTCTACTGTAGTGATACAAATCACCAATGGAAAAAGCTCTTCCCTATTCTTGATTGCAGTTTATGCCTTTCTTTCTTCCACCTCCTTATGGTTCCAGTGATAGATATAATCTTGAATGTAAGTTTTTCATTTTAATTAATCAATTAACGTATATGTTTAAATAACACAAGATTTACAGCTTTATATAATAGTGCTCTATGTACTATTCTATACCTTCTTTTTTTTAATGTTTATTTACTCTTAGAGAAACAGAGCATGAGCTGGGTAGGGGCAGAGAGAGAGGGAGACACAGAATCCAAAGCAGGCTCCAGGTTCCGAACTATCAGCACAGAGCCCTATGTGGGGCTTGAACTCATGAACCAGGAGATCATGACCTGAGCCAAATTCAGGTGCTTAACCAACTGAGCCACCCAGGCACCCCTACACCTTGCCTTTTTATTATGCATTGCATTTATACAATTCATGTTGATAGGCAAATCTTTAGTTTATTAATTTTTGTGTTTTTTTGGCATAGTGTTCCTTTGAGTAATAAAGTGTGATAAATTGACTCACTCTCCTAATGATGCAAATTTACATTCTTCACTATTTATATGTAGCAAAGAGTGAAGTTGCCAGAATATATGGTGTGAGCATCTTTAGCTTTGTGAGATATTGTGCAACTTCTCTTCCTTCCTTCCTCTCCTTCTTCTCTTCCTCTTCCTTCTCCATAGTCATGAATGTTGTCATCATTTTCCTTTAACCTGGCTTATACAACTGGTCAAGGAAAACTGGAAGAAAATATAGAGCAGGGAAAGATTTTGTCATAATACTTAGCGCCACTGAATTTGTACTTCACAATTCCTTTGAGATCTTAATCTTAAGACATTTAAAACCATTCTTAAAAATGAGTGTGAGGGCACCTGGATGGCTTAATCTGTTGAGTGACCAACTCTTGATTTCAGATTAAGATCCCAGGGCTGTGGGATCGAACCCTACTTCAGGCTCCTCACAGAGCATGGAGGCTGCTTGGGAGTTGCTCTCTTTACCTCTGTCCCTCTCCCGTACTTGTATGCTCTCTCTCTTTCTCTCTAAAATTAAAAAATAGAGACTGTGAATTCTATGGCCTTATATGTGGAAAGCAATAGATGTGAGCTTGAGTTAGGCTCTGCCAGTTCTTGCTGTGTGTTCTTGCATGGGTTATTGATCTCCATTTCTGTATCAGTAAATTAGGAAAATAGAATTATGCCTATCTGCTCCAGTAGAATTTTAGCTCAAAAAAAAAAAAAAAACAAAAACAAAAACAAAAAACAAAAAAACCACACCACAAAAAACAAAAAACAAACAAAAAAACAAAAAACACAAAAAACGCAAACACAAACAAAACAAAACCCAGAATATGTGTGTTGGTTCACCACTATATTTTTCATATCTAGAAAAGTGCTGTCATCTAGTAGTTACTCAATAAATATTTACTGAATGAATTAAATAATTAAACATTATAGCAACTGGAAAGATCTAAGCAGGGTACCTGGCACAAAGTAAATGCCTATTAAATGTTTGCTAGTAAGTCATTGTCCCGCTGCTGCTATTAGCAGTAGAGGCAGCAGTAGCAGTAAAAATATGATCGGGGTACCTGGCTGGCTCAGCCAGTTAAGCGTGTGACTCTGGCTCAGGACGTGATTGATGGTTGGTTGAGTTCAAGCCCGGAGTCGTGCTCTGTGCTGACAGCTCAGAGCCTGGAGGCTGCTTCGGATTCTGTGCCTCCCTCTCTCTGACTGACTATCTCTCTCTCTCTCTCTCTCTCTCTCTCAAAAAAAAAAAAAAATCAAAAATCGTATCATCAGTAAAAGTGGCAGTGGTGGTAGTGCTTGTGTTAATGATGGCAATGTTGCTATTAGGAATAACGTAGCTAACACTTATCGAAACTGTACTATATTCACACACATGGATTATTTAATTCGATCACTGGACCATTTTTGCCAGAGATGTAATTATCTTTTCACACATAAGAAAACTGAAGCAAAGAAAGCTCAAATAATGGTTACTAATTCAAATTAGAATTTACAAATATAAATATTTACATATAAACTTAAAAAATGGGTCTTTCAGGTGTCGTACATATTGTCATTTTGCAGTCTTTGCTTGGGCTGCTAGAAAACATAGGTTTAACATCACAACTTACCTTAACAATATTTAGGACCATATGGTATAAATTTAGTGTTTATTATTCTCCTGGCTTTATTTCTCTGTTCCTACTTTCCATTTATCCTAATTCTCTAAGCTATTTGCTTTATCTCTTTTATTGTATGTATTTTTGAAAGCCACCAAGCTACCTAAAACAGAACAAAGTCAGGAACACATCAAAATTAATTTGTCTCTTGTACTATTTCCTGGGATTTGTACAAGAACCCTGAAGATTAGGCAGGCTTATCACCTACATTTTACAAATGAAGAAATTGAGATTTCAAGAAGTTAATGTGACTTTTACAAGATAATAAAGAGTGTAAACGAAAAATCCAGAACTCTGTTCAGATCAATTTTCTTTTAAAATTTTTTAATGTTTATTTATTTTTGACAGAGGGAGACAGACAGAACGTGAGCAGGGGAGGAGCAGAGAGAGGGAGACACAGAATCCGAAGCAGGCTCCAGGCTCTGAGCTGTCAGCACAGAGTCTGACACAGAGCTTGAACCCATGAACCATGAAGATCAATTTTTTTTTTTACTTTGTTGTTTTGTTTTGGGGTTCACTCTTTTAGTATTGGATGGCTTTTTGTCATTTAAGGGAGTTTGGGAAACAAAATATTGATGCACTATTTTTTCACTGTGGAAAAATCCCTAATTCTAAATTACATTTTATTTCTAATTTCTAATATCACTTTGCCCTACTCTGATGTTTTTGTCCACAGTCCTAGCAAAAATGTAGTAAAGTTATCAAGATAGCAGTAGTGACAGAATTGTGTCAGTTTTAAGCATTGAATTCTAGGGTCAAAGTTAGAGCGTGTTTAAGGGGAATTTTATAGTTTCAACATTTGGCAGTAGTATGGATAAAGCAAATCATGCCTTGCAGACATAAACCACTGTGTACTCTTCCCTTTGTGCCTTTTGTCTGCCCTTTGCCTTGGATTCACAAAGCCACTATTGTGACAAGTGGTTTAGTCTCAGTTCTCTACTAGACAATGACATTGATCATGCTGTATGCATATGTATGTGTGAGTGCACACACACATACGTGCACATCAAATTGTAGAAGAAAGAGAAGGGGACATATGTGTCTTTTTGATACTCATCCCATCCACTCATTATTCTAGGAAGAGTACAGGAGGGCTGTATGTTCATATGTGGTCTCTATTCAGAGGGATATATACTAGTTCTTTGGCTGAAACATGTAAATGAATACTACCAAGGATGTTCAGAGAATAGAAGAAATTCCTTAAATATGCATATTTTAAAAAGAATTATCTTTTTTAAATTTCTCAATGGACTTTTTTAAAGGCAATTTTCAAATGTGTTTCTGTGGAAGTCATTTTATTATCACACTTGTTTCAACTTTTGAGGAACAATTGACTCAGGGTTTTTAAGTTTGTATCACTGCAGGAGACTCCTTACATTGTCCTTCACCCCTCGTGGATCTGTCAGAAATAAATCATGATACCAGGAACCACTGGTCCAATCCACTCCTTTTGCAGGGCTTGCTTCCTTTTATTAAATTTGTTAAATACCTCATTACTTTGGTCTCGAAACTTCTTTTCCTTATTATTGTCCAGATTTAAAAATGAGACTATTCTGTCTGTAATTGTAATGACAAAAATATATGGGGGACCTGGTGTGAAAGCAAGACACCTCCTTTGTTTGGACTCTCTAGACATATATTACTCACATGTTAGTTTAACACATCCCCACAGGCAACAACTCATTGCTTAAAGAAATATGAATCCTTGAACAAAGCCATAAGCTATTTAGCTTACCAGCAATTGAATTTAAAAGATTTAGGTTGTGAGTACAGCTGTAACACTGGAAAGAAAGCATTTACAGTAATAAGGACATGTGGAAATATGAATGAGCTATCACTGGCACAGCCAGGAAACTGAGACCTTTTGTTCTTAGTGAGAACACGTTACTGTGCGTTTTACTCATTAGTTGTATTATTATCCCTCAAAGTTGCACTAAATTCTATCATGGTTTCTATCTGGATGCTTATGTATATCCTATGTACAATATTTATAGAATTATTGACTCATCCACTTTTAAAATGCTTAAAATTGTTTTTAATTCAAAACGTTTTTGCTCATTCTTCACTTATAGTCCCCTTTGAGATGATCTAGGTTTTGTCAATGTATGTGTGAGTAGGCTCTGTGTGATATCCTGAGTCACATAACTGATCAGTTGTGAAAAAGAAACAAGTGTCCTAAAGGCTAGTGCTGTACGGGACCATGAGATTTATAGTTTCAGTGTCTCAGAATGGAGTCGCGTTCTGTCTGGGAGTTCAATTCACTGTTGGGGGACTTCTGATTGCTTCCTATCAGACCAGTGTTTGGGTCAGATGTGGACAGTGGTAGCAAACAAGCAGAGTTCCTACAGCAGCTCCTGTGATCACTTCTCTTGACTGTTAGCAATTCCCCAGACCTTTAACTTGACTTCTCTGGTTTTTACTAAACATCACCATTCTTTGTGTTCAGCAATGGGCAGGGTCAATAACGCTAGGGCAAAGAATTTTTTTTCAGAGTTTGTTTCCTAGCTCTTGAGCTCCCTTTACTCTTCACTGTTCCATTCCTCTACTGATGTCATAAAGAAGAAATCCTGCTGTAGATGCCTGGCAAAAAAATTTGAAATGATGTGCCTTCTCCATGAACTTAAGCAGAAGTGAAAACTGACCCTCTGTAGGGATGACATCTAAGTGACAACTAGCATGCATTTTAGCGGGGGGGGGGGTGCGGGGAGAAGGTACATAGTGTTAGTAACTTGACCAATTCAACCACAGAAAATTAAACATAATATAATATATAAAATTTAATTCTTTGTTTTCAGCTGTATATTTCACTAAAGTTAAGAGATTTTTTTTCTCACCCAGGACTCTTGGCTGGGCCTCATAACAGTCAGGTCTTTGTCTAACTTGTCTGTCTAACTTGACAGTCTCTCGTTCTGTGATGTTTCAGGCTAAGTTACAGGTTGGCTTTACCTAGTCAACATTTTCCTTAGCTATATAATTATGTGTGATTCAAAGCTAGGTCTCTGTTGTCTGTTTACTTTACTATTAGACGTGGACAGAGAGATAAACTTTACAAGAAAAAAATCCATAGATATTTCAATTTTTCTATTTTTGTTGTCATAGGCATATGACTTTTTTTTTCTGTAGTGACTCATAGGTCTTGAGTATGACGTGGAAACACATCTATTAGAATCAGATTATTTTGTCTATCCAGACAATATAGGTTTAAGTGTTTTGTCTAGGCCACTTTATTTCCAGTTTGTGGGCACATCCAACACTCCCTTGGGGAAGTTTTGAGTTTTTATATTCAGAGATTTGTTTACTTGGAGACTCAGGATGTGTGTGCTTTAACAGATAATAAACTGTGTCCATTGTTTTTAGCATATTTAGAAATCCTCATCTTCAATTTGCCTATGCAGAATGCGTTTTTCCACCCTCACATTAGGCAGTGTTTGATTTTATTCACAAAAGGCCCAATTAGGTGGTGAGCAAGGGAAGTAAAACATATTCCAGGGACTAAAATTCTCCTCTGAGGACTCTTCCCTTTCCAGGATATGAATAACGTACCACATATGGATGAGTAATTTACTCAATGTGCCATGAGGGTTCTCATTATTTCAACCAAGTAAGGTTTTAGAATTTGGGAAAGGTATCAACAGATTGATCTACCTGGAAAAGAGATGTGACATGTTTACATTCATCATCATGGGCATTCAACTGCAGGAATGCTGGGAAGAAGCATTTTAGTTACTTTAGAAATGTCATTTATTACTTCTGGCTACATGAATTGAGATGTTCCAAGTCATTTCTCCAGTTCCTCTTTGTCTTACATTCCTGCTGGGTTCACAGTAGTAATCTTAAAGGCAGAGTGCTAAAGTCAAGTAGCAAAAGCTTACTCAAACGTTCTGAGGTTTCAGACACACAGTTTCTCTTTTTTGTCCCTTTCCTTTTCATTATTCCTGTTACCCTTGCTAGAGGTAGCTGAACAGATGTTTTAGCAAACATTACACACACATGCACATGCACACAAACACACACATTTCCGGTAAAGGTCTAAATCTATCAATTTTGTTAAAATCTGTCTCCCTAATCTCAACTGCTAGATGTCACGTTAAATCAATGGTGCCATGTTGTATCACTCCTATTCCTGATAAGTTTACTTTGCTTTCTATCCTGAGATGGGGCTTTGGTGTTATTTTCAACAACGATTTCGCCTTTCAGCTAAAAAAAAACAAAGATGGCGAAAGTAGGACCGAAAAATTTCAAATATAATTCTTTTAATAAGCATGAAAGGGTTGACAGTAATAAGATATGCGAATATATAATTGAGTTGCTAAAACACAAGGGTGACGCAGTTCTTAAAGTGAGATGTGTCGATATGTGCAAACTTATTCAGAAGATATTTCTAACACCTGAGGAAACTAGCTCAAAAACAAAACATTGTTTTTGGCACTTTGATCTATCCTTCTTCATATTCGGTCACCAAGTTTTGGCACTAATATAATTCCAGTATCATTTAGATTTGTGCACTCCTCTTCGCTTGTTACTCTCCACTGTTTAATTAGTCACTTCTGAGCTTTTTAAGATTATTGTTGCTGTACATTTTTAATGGTTAGTCTGTGCTGCCCACCAACATTGACTTACTCGTTTTGGAAATATTTGCTTAAATCACTTTATCCTGCTGGAAAACTACCAGTTGCTCCCTGATGCCTGCTGTATCAAGGTTGAATTTCTCGCATGAACTTTAATGGTTTCTGTTTTTGTTTTTGAACAATATAGTTCCTTTAAAACTTTCTGACCTTATTTTCCATTTTTTCATACATCTACTTCCTACTTGCATTAAATCCATTTCTCCATCGTTCCATGAATACAGCATTCTCCCCTCAGTCTTTATTCTCAAATTATGCTACTTTGTTTATTTGAAATACTCTCTTTGCCTATTCAAACACACTCTTTTTCTGAGGATATTCAACATATATCTCTTCCATGAGCAATTAATGACTAGACCAACCAATATTGGCTTACTCCTTTTTATGATTCCTGTAACTAAAGGACACCCTTGACCATATATTAGACCATAGGCATTTTCATATTTACATTTGTGGTTTTGACCTTTGCAAGATCACAAAACTCCATGTAATTTGGTGAGGCATAAATTTGAATCCCACATTCCTTGAGGCTGACTTGGGCTAGTGAGTCACATAACAGTAAGTACACTGGCCAACACTGTGGTCCCCTACTTTACATTTTACTCTTGCAGTCTTTTGTAAAGTAGTACAATTTGTATTTCGTGTGAAAAATAACACTCACCACACATGCAAATCCTTGCCAATATGAAACATCACACAGGACTCTAGATGACTCTCAGAGATGTCAAGAGCCTCTGTACTTTATGTATTGCTATGTGGTCTTTCCAGCCAGTCATTAAAATTCACAGGAGAACTGTGCACTGAAATTCTCTATCCTAGAAATTTCCTAGCACAGTCCAAGGAAGAGAACGTTATGCCATTACTGAATCAAAGTACTGTATGTTGATTGTCAATCAGGTGTACTATCTGTTATTGTGAATTTCTTACTCCCTCTTAGGAGCTCATTCTTCATTATAATATGATATATGCTATAATATAAATATATGCAAAATTCACTGCCTCTCAACTGATGTGATGAAGGGGTTCCTTAAAAATCTATGTATTTCCAAAAAAGTTGAACTAATATGGAAATTTGATTATAAAAATCTAAAGAAAAAGAAATTCAGGTTGAGTCAAAATGCTAGCCTTGCTCATTTTTCATATTTTCACATACAAGAATGATAAATTTTCAACTATAAAGTATATATAATAAATTACATATAAGTTTATATGAAATTTAAATATACTTATTAACATTAATTAATAATCAACTATATTATAACAATCACCTATTAAAATGTGTTCATTCAATTAATAAAGATGCCATGACCATGCCTAGATTATTTTGTATCATTATTTTGATTAGTCATATTATTCTCCATTTTCTCTCATTATCGGAATTCTTAGAAATGACTGACTAGAACTTTATTTAGTCTGTTTTGAATTTGCAATATATTGTATGTTTTTACTAAGGTGAAATTTGAGGCAAGTAGAAATGGTCCTCTAGACTTTTAGAAAAATACTGTTTTATTTAAAATGCATGCTTTAATCTTCATTTTGGCTCAAATGCTGTTAGGCTTTCACTGCTTCTTTATCTGAAGGTCTCTTTGAGGTATTGATCTATTTTAGTCATGGCTTTGGTTATAAGTTTGAAAAACAAACAAAACCTCAAAGCGTTGGAAACAGAAGTGTTCATACAGGCTAATCTCAGTGTACCTTCTGGAGTATGAGAAAATAGGTAAGGCCAGCAGAATATCTGTCTTTAAAGTGTCCTGCCTTCTTCTTTTACTACTCTTTCAGAGTTTCTAAATTACACAGTCAGGATCAGACCTGACATAGAAGTGTGGGGCAAATAAACATTGTTATATCCAATGTAATTTATATATATTTTTAAATGTATTTGTGTATCATGTTTGTGTATCATGTTATACTTAGACCACATGAATCAATCCCAGAGGAAATTGGGAGATGGTGCCCAGTAACTGGAAATCAGTAAATTGTTACATGTTAAAAGTTGTTCTGACAACTGTATCCTTAACTTCTACTTTAAATCAGGGACTTCATGGGCAATGCACTACGCTGAGGAGTTGGAAAGGGGTGGTCACCCAAGCAGGGTGCCGGCTGTCCCTGGAAAAGCACCGCTTCTGAAAGTCTGCCCCAATATCTTGGCTTTGGGCAGACAAGTATGATCTTAATGTCCTTATAGCATTATATTTTCCTGGGGAAAATGCTCATGGTTTTACTGGTATGAATAATTCACTATAAATTATTAAGTCTATGATTTGGGGAGGAATCAAGTGCCTGTAATTTACCAGATTTGAACACTGGTAGCTTACAGAAACCCCCACTCTTTTAATTCTGTTTTGAACTTGAAATATATGAAAAGCCATTAACATCAGTAACCTTGAATGAACTTGTCAGAAATATAATTTGCATTTGATGTTGGACACCAAGTCATATTTTTAGAGATAACCATTTTACAGGAATTATGAATTTAATGCATTGGAGCACCATCCTTCTATACGAAAACATTTTTCATTATGAACACTTATGTATATTCAACCTCATAAAACATGACTGCAGTAGCAGGCATGAAAGGTCTTTATCATGACCTTCCACGCCTTCTAAATACATCCAGTGTTCTGCCAGTTCTCTCTTCTTGTCACATCCCTCTTCACGTTCTCCATCGTCCTGCTACGGTTCTGCCAGTTTGCATTCGAACCTGGAATCCATATTTTCCCATTTTTTGCTTTATCTTCTCTTTGGAGGAAACACCTCCTCTGGTAATTTCCTGAGCAAAGTTGCATGGGCAGCAGAAACTTTAAAACCTTGCATGCCTGATAATGTCATTAGCTTCTTCTCACACTGGACATAAATTTGTTGGGTGTATCATTCTAGTTAAGAATTAAGTCCCTTTCAGCATTTTTAAGGGGTTTGGACTTCAGTGCATTTTAATTTCCAGTGATCTTTAGTTTTTTAGTCTCTAGTTAAAAAGCTCCTTTAGTTACTAAAATGGTAAAATGGCAACTAAAAACTTACTGATTTAGCAATCCTGTAACATTCTTACTTCAAATCCTTTGCTTATGAACTTTTCCTTTTCTCTCATCTGTATTTCTGCACAGTCTTTATTTCTAGAGTTGTAAGGTTTCAAATTATATGCCCTATGTCTGTCTTTTTAAAATTTATTATACAGTAATCTGGAATATTAATGTTCTTAACTTGTAAAAACAAAACTTAAATTATTTCTTTTATAATTTATTCTCTATTTTTTCTACTCTCTCTTAAGTGTCTATTATTCATATTAAAATTCTGAAACATTCACATTTTGTTATCTTTTCCTCCTATTTTCTTTATTTATCTTACTGTCTTTTATTCTGGCAGATTTTCTCAATTTATTGTCCAGCATTTCTATTCAGTTCTCTATTTCTGCTCTCATATTTTAAATTTCCAAAAGCACCTTTTTGTTCTTAAAGAGCTGCTTTTATAAACTTAGCTTCTTATTACATGGTGAAATGTCATTGTTCATCTCTCCAAAGACATTAAATAAGTTTTTTGTGATGCTTTATTCTTTTATTTTTACTGGTTATGTTTTCTCATAGTTCTTAAAAATTAACATTGTTTCTGTTTTGGCCTCAGTTTTCTGATGAAGTGTTTTCTCCATGTGTGGGTTAGGACTGTACTTAACTTTCTTTTTCCTAGCTAACAATTAGTCCTGTAAAGCTACTAGGAAGTTCCACATTCAAAAATGGGTCTTATTCTATAGTAGGAATTATAATAGCTTGGTTGGCTAGTTGTACCAGTTAGTTTTTGCTGTGAAACAAATCAACCTCAAAATGGACAACTTAAACTGATAACCATTTATTTAGCTCGTGATTCTGTGGTTCAGGTGGAGTCTGGACTGGCTCATTGACCTTTCTTGGCAAGCTCACATTTTTGGTTAAGTGCTATGTTGACTGGCACCTGAATGATCTAGGATCTCACATGTGATGGTTGGTGGACTTTTCAACCATGGCTGAATAATGGCTGGGTAATGTTTGCTCTCTTCCTCTCATCTTCCAACAGGCTGGAATGAGTGGGTTGACAGGTGATCTCAGGATTCTCAGTACATCGTGAGAGCATGCTCAATGCAAAAATAAAAATAATAAGTGGACACTTTGATAATCTACAATGGAATGCTTCTCAGCTGTTTTATTGGGTATTTTCAAATCTCGAGTTCTATAAATCTTTTCTCTTAAAATTTTACCCAGAAAGATGTTTTCAAGGGAATACAGTCTAACTGCTGCTGTTTCAAGTAGGGGGATGTGCCAAAAGTGTCTTCACAGTCGCAATGCCAATTTTGTCTTAAATTTCCTGTCACTTTAATACCCCACACTCATTTTTGCCTATTGGCCCTGGATCAAGAAATCCTCCTAAGAAAGTAAGCTTTCACTCTTTGTTTGTGTGTTGGGGAAGGAGTTGTCTGGCGGTAGAGTCTGTAGACAAATATTTAAATGGGAAAAAAAAAATGTACCTATGATGCTGTAGTTATGGTCAGCAACAAAGTGGCTTTTAAGCAGGACTTACCTGGTGCTATTATCTGGAAATAGTCTGTGGATAAATCTTCCCCCAATGACATATTTCAAATGTTGTACATTTCATTTACCAAATTTTGAAGTTAATACATCTTAATAAATCTAAGATATTCCACAAAAGTCTTGCCATCATTAGTACACTAGATCAGGTAATTGAGTTGGGGAATCTTAAAAAGATTTCTTCCTAAACCTCCCCTCATCTCCAACTGTATGCACACTTTCTAGAGGAGCCAGATGCCTGCAATCCTTGATTGACCCTTACTAGTTTTGGCAAGGCTGCTCCCACTGCTAGTTTTGGATTTTCTTTTCACTGGTGTGGTGAGGCCATTATCCTTCACCTGTATGCTTTCCAGATTTCAATGCTTTGTTGTTATCATCTCCTTTCCTGTTTGGTTTTTGAGGGTTTTAATTAACTGTACTGTACTCTTTTAGGAGGAAGTGGAGAAGGTAGACATGGTTCTCTTTTTCTTTTTTGATTTTATAATCATGCAATAACCAAACATGTATATAAAACCAAACATTTACATATAACTTGATGTTCGAAAATCACCATCTGTTGTTCACACCAAAAGCCAATCAAAGATGAAATGGGGTCTTGGAAAATGGCAACAAAATACAGTTCATGATGATTATTTCTATTGGTAAGTTTATTCATTAGAATATGGAATAAATTTTTCCATCTAACATTTAATAGAGAAAATGACCATATGTGGGGATATTTTTTGCTACTGCTTAGACTGAAGGATATGTTTTTTATTATAAAAATTCTTGAAGTTTCATAATTATAATTTTAAGATTAAATGTTAGAAAGTTATATACTAAGTACTCTATAGAACCTGAAAGTAATGAAAACCCAAACTGTCTTTAGTCAAAGATGGTTTAACAACACAAAAATAAAAAACCCATAGATCTCTCCAAATCTCAAACTAATCAGAAGAAAGAACTTTAACAAACTAGAAAGATTATTGGATTGCATATGATTAGAATTAGCTCATATAATAAAATATTTTAAAAGTATGGTATCTTAGCTTGGGCTGCTATAATAAAATAACTTAGGCTTCAGCAACAGGCAGTTATTTTCATAGTTCTGGAGGCTGGTAAGTCCAAGATCAAGGTGCCAGCAGATCTGGTATCTGGTGAAGACCATTTACCTGGTTTGCACACAGCTGCCTCTTACTAGACCCTATGAATATCATAAAGAGGGGGAGAGAGAGGCAGAGAGGGGAGAAGATATCTTGTCTCTTCTTATAAGGGCACCAATATCATCACATATATAATTTAAAAATAGCATGGAGAATATTTGGATATTTGAAAAACGGTGACTTATTGAAGTCATATCAGTATTTATCAATACTTGCTATTTGTCAGAATAGAGTATCTTTTTACTTGCTAAAACAGAAATATTAGTACTTTTTGAAATGCTTAAATACAAGTTTAAGAAGCAGATTTTTAACTTCTAGGGTTTCCACAGTGTAAGTTTTAGAAATTATTTTAGGTGAGACTGGAAAGAAGACAGTTATTTTTCCTTTATTTATACACATGCATTGAATATTTAAAAAAAAAAGAAAAAGAGGCATTATCTTACCATAATGAATTGGGCTTTTTCTTTTTCTTCTTTATTTCAGTGCAATGACTCTGACTGGTCTTCTTGGCTGTCCTAAAATAAACTTTCTTTGGATCTAAGATAGCTTGGTGTTCTCTTTAATTTTTTTTTCATTGTCAGTACCTTTATCTAAAGAATGTTTGAATCTCTAGCAGAAATACGTGAGTCAGTAGGGTTTCCTTTCAGTGTGGAATAGGACAAGGGACAAACTAAACATCCACAAACTTCTCTGACTTATTCATTAGTAAATTTAGAATTTACTTCTGACAGAGACAAGTGCAGGCTGTTGGCTTTCCTTAAGGATGACATATGTAACTGTACATATAATGGTGTCCCATGAAAGAAATATTACAAGATATGCTGTAAGTCTTTTGAAGGAAGATGAGAAGTGGTAGCAGTAGATCCTAGTGGACCCAGGAAATGGTGCAGAGTGGAACCAACTCAGCACAGTAATTGACAAAACTAGGGAGAATGCCAAGACTTATATCCTCAGATGTTTACTAAAATAAAAGTAAATTAATGTGTACTAGGAAGATAGAAAATTGTCTTAGCCTAGCAGGAAGAGGGACTGGTATTAACTGCAATGAAAGAAAAGCAAAAAAGGATTTTTTAAAATATTATTTTTCATATGAAAGTAGAAGTCTGAGTTAGAGGGGCAGGAAGACTTACTTCATCTTCATATTCCAAATATTTAATGGCAGAGATAGAACTAGATTTCAAAGAATCTTATCTCTGCAGGTTAGGTACTGAAAAAAAGCAGATTTTCAAAGTGGAGTTGAGCATGCAACGCATTTTTTAAGAAATGTTCTTGGGATCAATACCTGAGAAAGAAAGGGGGAGAAAGCAAGAGTGAGTAGAGGGAAAAATCAGCAATGGTGACAGTCGCAGCTAACCTCACAGGAAGCTTTCTGGTGTTAGAATGTCCTTTGACATTGCCCCAAAATGGGCTGAGATGAGAGGCCTTTATACTCGTATTTTGACATAGAAATATAGATCATAGAAATATAGATCACACTTGTGAAAAAAAATCGTGGACAAAATTGTGTAGCAATTAGTTTGTACTGTACAGAAGATTAAATGAAGGACTATGGTTAGGTAGTCCATGAAACACTGATTGGGCAGTGGAAGAATATTGGACCAGAAATTCAAGATACCTAGGGTCACATCTTGCCTCTGCCGTGACCCTTAGTTTCTTTTTCTAAATGTGAGATGGTCCATTAGGGATATAAAATGTAAAAATAACGTTAATGGGTTATTTGTCACAATTAGGGAGATATATGTATGAAAAGATCACCTGGATATCTCATATTTTTCTAATTGTAATATCCTTCAACCAAAGTTTTAGTCAGAGAGATAAACTTCATTCAGTAGCTTGAATTCTAGTTTCTTATTTTCCTTACCCCTGTCTTCACTTACCATGAAATCTAGGCTTTAGACAGAAATGAAATATTCAAAAACCAGCAATAAAAGTACATAGACAGATGACTTTTGTACTGGATGATTAGCCCTTCAATAACATGTACCTTTTCAATCTACCCAATGGGAAAATTATAAAATTAAGACTATATAATTTCATCTATTTCAAAAATGTAAGCAGTAAAAGTGGTGCTGTATTGTCATCTTGCTAGAGGAAAATGGCAAAGTACCTATGACATAGATGAAAACGTAATTCCAAGGTTTATATAACAGGAATGATTTATGGGAAAAAAAACCCAATAGTGTAATGTTTGGCATGGTTTTAAATCAAGGGTTTGGGAATCTGATTCAGAGGATTGTCATAGTGATGGCAAGGATCACTCATACTGCAGAAACTGGCACTATCTTAAAAGATTTACCGTTAGAGTAGGTGGGAAGACTTACAATTAGAGAGTGATTATGACTTTTCCAAATCAAGATAGTATAATAACTGTTTAGGATAGAATATGGAATACTAAACTGAAGCAAAATTAGTGATAAGATAAAAAAAATCATATCCATTTGAATATGAATTTTTGCCAATACAAATAAGCGTACAAGGATGCTTTATGAAATAGTATGTTGAATATTTAGTTGTACGTATCATAGACACAAATGTGTTTTGTTATTATTATTTTTTAAAGCCCATTTATTTATTTTGAGAGAGAGGGAGAGAGAGAATCCCAAGCAGGCTCTGCACTGCCAGCACAGATCCTGATGTGGAGCTTGAACTCAAGAACTGCGAGATCATAACCGGAGCCGAAATCAAGAGTCAGATGCTTAACCTATTTAGGCACCCAGGCACCCCACAAATGTATTTTATTATTATGCAGATAAAGTATTCCATGTTAGGCTCTCTGAGAAGTGGATCCTGAGATGAAGTTTAGTGCACTAGGTATTTTTTAGTAAGTGTCCTTGTGATCACTGTCTGTGGAAGGAAAGGAAGAGAAGCAGGTTTGGGGAGAAAGGGTAGCCAAGGCACAAAGTAAGCCTGACAATAGCCTCTGGAGCCAACATGGCCAGCCAGAAATGATCCATCTTGGTTACAATGGCGAAGTCTTTTAATGCCATCTCCATTTGGCCATTGGAGACCATTGGAGGGGGTGGGGATGAGAGTGGATGTCAGCTCTCTGCATCTGAGGCAGTCTTTACAAGCACTGCCAGCTGAAGACTTTCTGCCATCAGCATTTCTAGCAGCTGAGGCTATAAACTCTTCATTTGGGAGAATTTGGATGGCACATCTCCTTGACTACCACATACATAGCATGTTATGAATTTAAATATCAACACACTAAATAATATAAACAATAGTGTATGATCTTTGGCCAGTTGATCCCCATGTACTTCGGTTTCTTCATTTTTTAAGATGGTCACATCAATACAGGATTGTTGAAAATTAATACATGTAAAAGTGCTTGAATACTCACTGTATTATGGTGCCCACTGCATGAATATTCATGATTATAAAACAGTAATAGAAGTAACCCCTGCATTCAGAGAGGGTAAAATCTTCATAGCTTGTATCATCCTAATAATTGTTCTGTACATTCAGGTTGTATTTCTGCCACGTGGGATGTTTTCAAGGAAAATACTTCATTTAGTATTAATTTAAAAGCTGAAAAGAAAACCTTAAAGCTGCAAGCTTTATATGCCAGTAGCCCTTGAAAACTTCATTGGTTTTTCATTATGTTTTTAATGTGTCCCTCTGGTACAAGTATCACTATTTCTACACTAACATTTTTAAAATTTCCTTTGTCTTAATAAAAAGCTTTAGGAAACTAAATGTACAATCTTTGAAAATATAATTTTAAAATTACAAAATATAAGCCTAGAAAACTTGAGCAACACAAAAGTTAAGTGAAACTACTCTACAAACATAAACTCAATCCTAAGGATAAAAATGTAACTGGTTACACGGGTTTGCCACATTCTTTGGCAGAGGTAAGAGGGGTTTGTTTTGTTTCAAAACAACTACAGAAGTTAAAGAATGTGTATGATTTTCTTTTCCTCAAACTAATTTATATGTAATATTTGTTTTCTGATGAACTGACTTAAAGTTTCACATTTCAGGGCTTCTTTGTCAGTAGAAAACTTGGCAAAGAGCTGTGCAGATAAAACATTTGCTGGTGGTGGAGCCTGACAGCTGGGTCAGCTCCTTGCTACCCTTGACTTTTGTTCTCCTTACAAAAAGGGAGGGGGGGGAGGCAGAAGGAAAATTTCGGATGAGACATTTTTATGAATGACCTTCTCCTCATCAAACTCTCTAGACACCCAACAAACTACTTCTCTATGGAAACAGATATTGAATCAATGTAACTTCTGTATGCACTTATGGAATAAAAGCAACTTACTTTTTTTTTATTGAGTGTTTTCACTGAGAAAACAATCTGACTTTGATATATGATAGGACCAAGGGGTTTCTTATGCCTCAGCTCTTTAGTTTGCTCCTATTAAGAAAAAAAAAAAAAAAAAAAAAGAACATTCTTGTTGGAGAAATCATAAACTACAAAAGAAATTACTGATTTAAAAAAATAAATTTCAGAGAAACATAACATGCTATATAACTTCTGATTTTTTGAAGTTAAGCAAGCACAGTGTCCTAAGAGCTTTCAGACTAGTGAGATGTAATAAAAGACAAAAGTTAATGAGGGGCCTTAGGAAGGACACCACCAATTTTTATGCAAGAAGAACCTTCATGGTGACACAAATTAGACTAAGCTGGTGGCACGGGCACTTTCTGTCCCCCAAATCATGAAGTGAATGAGTCAAATACTGAGACCACTGAGAAGAGTTTAGTATTTAGAAACTGCACATTTCTGTGTTGAGTAATCACAAGATATTATATCAGCTAAAATAGCAAACAGTCAAACTTGTCCCAAATTGAGCAATGAAAACCTCTGAGATGAATAGATATGCACAGGTAGCAAGAGAACTCACAAATATCTCTCTGTACTGTATTTAGAAATAGGATTTGTTGGGGTGTCTGGGTGGGTCAGTCAGTTAAGCGTCTGACTCTTGGTTTCTACTCAGGTCATTATCTCGTGGTTTGTGTGCTTGAGCCCCGAATTGCACTCTGCACGGACACGGTGGAGTCTGCTTGGGTTCTCTCTCTCCTTCTCTCTCTGACCCTCCCACCCTCTTTCTCTCTCTCTCAAAATAAATAAACTTTTAAAAAAAGAAATAGAGTTTGCAAATTAGAAATAAAACCTAAAATAAAGTATAACCAACCTAAACTTTAAAGCAGTTCAAAGGGCAGTCTAAGTGTGTGAAACCGTCAAGTAGGAATGAGTTAGGATATGATTTCAACACTCCATAGAGAGAAAATTTAAAACTTTTCTTAGTTATATGATTCTCTTAAGTTTATTTATTTTGAGGGAGACAGAGTATGAGCAGGGGAGGGACAGAGAGAGAGAGAGAGAGAGAGAGAGAGAGAGAATCCCAAGTAGGCTCCACACTGTCAGCACGGAACCTGATGTGGGGCCTGAATTCATGAACTGTAAGATCATGACCTGAGCCGGAATCAAGAGTTGGACACTTAAATGATAGAGCCACCCAGGTGTCCAGTTATATAATTTTTAGTCGCAGGATTTGCCTTTAGATTAGCACCAGTTGATAACCAGTTTTATTAAGATGCCTAGAGAAGAGAGCAGTAGATTAGAGACCCAAGAATAATGATTAATTTTTAAACTGTTTCTTCAGTCCCTCTGAAATCAGTAATTTTCAAAGTTTGGCTTTTGGACCAACAGTATCAACATTACCTGGAAATTTGTTAAAAATGCAAATTCTTAAGCACATCCCAGACTTACCAATAGTATGAAAAACAGGGGTTTAACAGGCCCTTCAGGTTCTTCTAATTCAAGGTAAAGATTGAGAAACATTGTTTTAGAGGAAATTACATGCCTTTTTAAAGAAATGTTACTCTAATAAATTACTTGTATATCTCAATTTTCATGTTTGTTTTTCAGATAAAATGTACTTTAGATATTAGCTGACTCATTACCAACTGGTTTCATCACATGGTGATGCCAACAGTTCACCTTCTTCAGGATCAGTTCCTAAACTGCATAGAAGGATTTGCCTGGTCAATTGATTTTTTTTTACTTGTTTTTATATAGAAAGATTGCCAAACAAAAATACCAAAGTACTGATACTACTTATTAAAACAGAATTCTCATAATTTTATGTAAGTAAAATAACACCTGAAACTGTGTGCACCAGAAATTGCAGGTTTTTAGCCAGACTTGGATACTTATGGGACCTAATCTTATCGATTTTGTGTTTAATTGTGGAAGGAAATACAAACAAGTTAAGAGAATGCATGAAAAGCTGGAAATGTATCATCAGATTATGATTTAAAGGAAAATGTAATTACAGGTTGTGTAACACCTTTTTGGCTCTCTTGGAATGGAAATACTCATAACGTATGTAGAAAAATCTTATCTTCCTTATAATTTTATTTTTGCATGCATGTGAACAATATTCAATCAACTGTTCTCAAACTAAAAGATCTATGCAATTTCTTTTGGCTCCAGAGAGTCAAATATAAAATGCCAGCTCTATGCTAATCCATGGTCTGCATCCTGCCGTTTTGCTGATTTCATCATTTGATGAGTGTATTATCTTCTTGTAGTTTCTATGTATTTTATTTAGCAAGCCAAGAGATCTAGAGCCAAATGAAACATTTTACATAGATGATAGTTATTTTGTTAACAAAATATGATTACTCTTATTTATCCTATCTTAAAATGGAGAAACTTTCATGGAAGCTATAAGTAAGGGTCTATAAAGGGAAAGCATTAGGATTTGACAGATCGGATTTATTTAGATAGAATCAAATCTGTAGGAAAACAATTGATGAAAGAATAAGAAAAATACTAAGCTTAAATTATATTACCTATGGTTTAAATATTTATATTATTTAGCCTTTACCTAATATAAGATATTAATAATATAAAACAAGCTAATTAAGAGAGCCAAGTTGATTTTCTTAAACATTACCTTATACACTATTCACTTCTTAACAAGAACATTTTACAATTAGCGAATGTGCTTATTTACTAATAAAAAAACAATAGTTTTTAGAGGTACACTGCTTGAATTCCTATGTGGTAAATTTATCGCAAAAATGGCCACAATTCTCCACTTATTCCTGTATTTAGCTCCTTTTACAATGTGATTCATATGGGTTCAAGGAATAAAGTCTATATCCTTCCTCTTTGAGTTTGGATTAAACTTAGTACTTGGTTTGGCAATGTAGTAGAACTTGATAATGTGCCAGTTAAGAGACCTTGTGTTTCCACTGTTTCTCTTTGAAATCTTTGCAGCTACTGAGAAAAGGCCAAGGCTATCCTACAGAATGATAAGAGTCATATGTCACAGTCACCCCAATAACCTGAGTCAACAGTTAGCAAACCACTAACTAGAAAAATGAGTGAGGTCATCCTCTAACAGCCAGGCCTCAGCCTTCCCATCAATTGCATATAGATGCTGGAGAAAGCCCACCTTCGATTAGCCAACTCTGGCCAAGATCAGAAGCACCATTCAACGGACTTACAAACTCACATTTCACAACACAATTCACATTCATGAATGAATGGCACTGAGATTTTGCTATTTGTGGCTGCTTGAGTTGCCAGATTTAGCTAATAAATAAAAAAAAAACAAGATGTCACTTAAATATTGAGTTATTTCTAATTGGCTTTGTATATTGCATTGAGATAAAAGAAAATTTGTATGAGATATATCTGAAAGAGAAATTATTTATGACTTATCTGCAATAAACTACAAGTATTTAAATTATATGCTTCTTTCTTTAACTATATTTCCCTGATGATTTGGCCTTGCTTAGCAGTTTCTTGTTTTGCATGATTTGCTTAACAGATTCTATTGTAACACAGCCTCTACAATCATCAGAGCCAACGTCTTTTGTTCTTTGGTCCATTGAACATTCATTAATAAGAAAACACACTGAGCATTAGAATTATACACTGGTATACTGAACACTTACTAGCATAAAGTTAACTCAGAATTGACTTTCAACTTCATTTGTTGAAGCATATAATACTATGCTTTTTTGTGAAACAGTTGACATACAATGTTACATTAGTTTCAAATATATATAGCAATTAAACTAGTCTATATGTTATGCTATGCTCACCACAAATGTAGGTACTATATGACACATAATACTATTTTTTTTAAGTTTATTTATTTATTTTGAGACAGCTGGGGTGTGAGCAGAAGAGGGACAGAGAGAGAGAGAGAGAAAATTCCAAGCAAGGTCCTTGCTGTCAGCGCAGAACTTGAGCCCACGAAACCATGAGATCATGACCTGAGCGGAAACCAAGAGTTGGATGTTCAACAGCCTGAGCCACCTACATGCCCCAACACATAATACTATTTTAATGGCATAACTTGCTTTTGCATTCTTCAGGATGATGTTGCATATCTTGACCAGCTACTTTAAAATTTTTTTCCACTAATGAAAGAAAGCATTCTTATCAACTTTTATTCCATTCATCATCAACCCTACACATAATGATTTCATATTCTCATTCTGAATGAATATTTACTAACATCCATATAGAAGATTCAGATTCTTTAAAGGGTAAAGTCCATTTTAAAAGACAGTCATAACAAGTTCCTTAATAATTATACACCTCATTTTTTAAAAAAAAATTAAATGTTTACTCATTTTTTTTGAGAGTGAGAGAGAGACAGAGTATGAGTGAGCAAAGGAGGGGCAGAGAGAGAGGGAGGCACAGAATCCAAAGCAGGCTCCAGGCTCTGAGCTCTCAGCACACAGCCTGACATGGGGCTTGAATTCACAGACCGTGAGATCATGACCTGAGCCGAAGTCAGATACTTAACCAGCTGAGCCACCCAGGCACCCTGACAACTATATACCTCAAATCAGAATTTATTTCAATTTATGAGTGATGTCCCTCTTTTAAGAAGAGCCTAAAAGCCAAGCCATTAGAGCCTTGGCACCTAATGGGCTACATTTTTTATTGATTTCTTTAGCACTTTTTGAAAAGTTCCTTTACGCCAGAGAGTATTTCAAGAACACCGTTAACTCTTCTTTCAATCTGCATAATCCTATTGTTAATGTATAGGCTTCAGGTAATGTATTATCAACATTCTTGTCAACAAGAATTTGGGGGGAACTTTTCTTTAGAATTAAAACAGATTTCAGAGCTTGACATAAATTGAGGATTCTCTTATCTGCATTTGTTAAAGAGAGATACCAGGTTTTGAATGTGAAGAAAATGAAAGAATGCTGAATGCCAAAAGAATCACAAAAATTCTTTAATCTTTCACTTTGAACAGAACAAATGCTGAAGTAAAAGAATAATTGTATAATATTTACTTCAATAGAACAGACAACCAATGATGCTTGAGGAGCGTTATTAGAATATGGGCAAGACCGCCACACCTTCTACAAGACCACTCATGTTTTGTTTTGTTTTAATGCTTATTTATTTATTTATTTATTTTGAGAGACGAAAGAGAGAGAGAGAAAGAATGAGCAGGGGAAGGGCAGAGAGAGAAGACGGAGAGAGAATGCTCAGCAGGGTCCTTGCTGTCAGCACCAGCCTGACACCAGGCTCTATCTCAGGACTGCTGGATCCTAACTTCGAGATTATAACCTGAGCCGATATCAGCAGTTCAACACCCAACCAACTGAACCACCCAGACCATTCATGTTTTGCTTCAACTTCAGATAAACACTCTCTTCGCCTTTATGCAAACATTTACCAAATTTATATTTGTATGACCTCCATTTAAAGCAGTACTTTTTTTTTATTCACTACTAAGTAAGGGAATCTCTGCAAATTTTTCTATTGTTTCTCAAATCTCATTTTATAAGAAGACATTTTCCCCAAAAAGTATTACATAAACTAAGGGAATTTTTTTTTTCTGCAACGTGATTTCTTACCTGTGGTTTGTATAAACCACAAGTTACGATTTACAAAGTGAGACATTTATATTTTTATAATCTCTGTGTTAGTAAATGGAGTTCGCACTTTTTAAAAATTATTGTAATAGATTTGTTCTGGCACTTGAAGATTTGCTTGCAATTTTGAAATCAGAATATACTTCTGGTATGAGTATGTTCAGTCATTTGAAGAAAATCTTCAGTGCAGAAGACCATTTCAACTTGTTTTATTTATATGAATTTCTCTTCATATATATGTCTTTCTTTGATACTAGTTGAAGATCTTAGCTGGAAAATACTGATTTGTATCTGTTTTCCATCATTAGCAATTGAATTAATAAATTCATACTGTTCAAAGAGCATTAAGAGTTCCTTTTCTTTGTTTAATAAATGCCCGCTATTCATAAAATGTATCACAAAATTTACTCTTTCATTTGGGCTACAATATATACACGTAAAATAGATAATAGAGTTCTCAGCCTTCGCGCCATCTTCTTGCAAACCCAAACACTGTGAAAGCCAAAGGGAGGAAGAAGCTAATGTGTAGGCTGAAGCTAAAAAGATGGATGAGGCAGACGTCCATGTAAACCACCACATCGAAGCTTATGCTCACATGGAAGCCATAGGAGCAGAAATACGGAAAGCTGGAGGCCAGGGATGCTGTTAGGAATCGGACTGCATTCCATGGACCTAGGACATCTATCGCCATCCAATTGCAAGGACCACCTTTGAGACACCCACTTTGCTCATACCAAAATAGTTCCTTTTGGTCTTTTGCCCTGGACCTATGACTTTTGGGACTAACTCCATTTTCATTTGTGTCTGAGTGTAACGTGTACAATACACCATACTTTCTGTTGTCTTAGCTGAAAAAAAAAAAAAAGATCATAGAAACCACTGCAAAAATCAAAAAGCTTCCGTTTAATAACCTCACAGCCATACCAGTAGGTGTGTTATTTCACAAGTGCAAACTTGTAACTAACTATAATCAGTTTGAATCATTGAAAGAATTGTAAACTAACAACAAGTGACTTTTATATCTGATGTAAAAAATGGTTAAGTTGCCATTTGCCTGCAAAAGAGAGTTGTATTTTAAGATACAAATACAAAGCTAGAGTTGATCTTCCATAAGATTTAGGAAAGCCTGGAGTTCAAGTACTGGTGCACTTCCATAAATGGATGTGTTTTTGATGGACTTTCAGGTGTGCTCTTGTGGGTTGTAGAAATAAGTCTGTTGTTGACTGTCTGACATTCAAATTGACTAGAGTGAGGCACTGGCTGATTGGCCATTGTCTAGATGGGTCACTGATTAAGCTGCTGACCTTCAAATGCTTGGGGCTGTTATGCATTTGCTAACTTTCTAAAATGAAACTGTTGACTGGCTGATTTCTGAGCACGTATACAGATTAGACGTTATCTCTACTTATTGGTGATTACTAGTCACAACTTAGAACTCTGGCCCAAATAGTGTTTTTCTTTCCTTTCTGTGAGTATAGGAAAATAAGTACTTTTAATTCTCAGTCCTCCCTGTTCATTTTCCCTTAGTCAAACCTGCAGGAGAAACCATAAGGGATTACTCAGATCTTTATTAGTGAAGGTATGGCCTCACCTACTGTTTAAGTACCAGTTAGTATGGCAGAAAAATAGGTCTGGTGTGTTTTTGTAGTTTTTTGACAAAAGCTAAATAAAGGACACTTAAAGTATGTTATCAAAGTTAGTAGAGGACACAGAACAAAATCATGAAATACAGGACATGTTCTGTGCATAGAGGACACTTGGAAACCATAATTTTAGTAGATAACAGACCCTGGGGTTTTGTTTTGTTTTGGGATGGTATTTGTTGTTTTTAGCCCTTTATTTGAACATATCCAGGGATGAGGACCTTACATGTCCTGAATTTGTACAGTTTAGTTGACCATGCTCTCATTGTGGGAAACCTGCCCTTCAGTACAACGCACCTTTATCTGCATCCACTGATCCAAATCCTAATCTTTGTAATCATGCAAAACCAGTCTAATCCTTCTTCCTCAATGGCTTTCCTCAGACATTTTCCTGTAGTTATCATGCCCCTTTCTGAATTGTGCCTTATGGAGGTGAAGTACCCAGACCTTAACTCCATTTCTCTGTCTTACAAGGTTAAGTCTGTTAAAAAAAGTTGTGTTTAGTTTAAAATGATTTATTTTTCTAAGTTTTACTGGCCATTATGATTAACATTTCTATTTTCTGTACTTACAGACTGTTCCATCTATAATTTTAGCTAGCATCTCACCCAGAATTAATATTTAAGCTCTTTATTTTGAAAATAATTACTTCATTTTACCATTGTCATTGGTAGTTCCTTTATGTCATTTCTCACAGATAATGGAGTAAGTGCAGGGAGGTTTTTGTTTGTTTGTTTGTTTGTTCATTTTTAATTTCCATAGACTCCAGACATGTAATTTTCTGGGCCATGAGTCCTGAGCTCTTACAACTTCTTCCTTTTACAACTTCTTAATATGTCTTGTATTTCAATTCCCTCTTAACAACTTCTGTATCCTTTTCAATCGCAGCTTTGAAAATCTGGGATTAATTCGTACATAAGTACTGTTTTGTTATGGAAGAAACCATGTCTTCATAGATAGAAAGAGGCTATAAATCATATTTAAAGATTTAATATGCGTTTAGTAGTCTTGTGATGAAAGGAAAAGTCTCATAGAGGCAGTGTATTTTGAACTTTATAAAATAGAAGTATGTATAATTACAATTTTTTTAGAATTTATTAAAGTATTATTAACTTTATTGACATGGTGTTTGTAATTAAAGCCAAAAGTCACAATATTTTATGTTAGGTTCCAAAGAAGATCTTACTTTATTCATAACATCTAAAAGCTGCAACTTGACCTTGAAATAAAACTCAAATGCAATGTGGAAAAAGTAAATGATACCCATAGTTTCTTGCTGATCAAGAATCATTGAATTTTACACATAACATTTTACTTTTTTATATATAACATGTTATTTTAATATATTTTTCATTCAGTTGATAGTATATAATTTAAATATTTTTCCATGTTTATAATCCAACAACTGGCTTTAGTTACAAGTTATATGTATTTTAGTATTTGTCATTGATTTTCAATATCTAAGTAGTAAATAGAATTGCCACAGCTGTTTTAAATGTCAAATGCTTAACTTGGCAGATAGTAATTTAAAATTCAGCACTTAGTGACAAATTCATGAACTAATGGTTAATAACTGATTTGAAAGACAAAAATTTAAGTATAGATATAATTTAAATACATAGTGAAATGTATTTGAGATTTTACAATTCAAATCTATGAAGTTCCTAAACTTCCACTGTGTTTTTTTTCATACTTTTGATAAAGACAATTTGTGTTATATCTGAGTTTTCTGAGCTTATAACTAAATAAAAATTGCACATAAATTCTCAATATGTATTCTAGTTACTGTTGCTGTGTAACGAACCACCTCAAACTTGGAGTTATAAGTGACAACCATTTTATTACACTCACTGACTCTGTGGATCCAGAATTAGAAAACAGCACAGAGGACAAATATTTCCTGTTCCACCATGTCTGGAGCCTTAGCTGGGAAGACATGGCAATGGCTGTGGCCTTGAACAACTGGAACTGGGGAATTTGCTTCCAAGATGGTTTTTTGTTTTTTTTCTTTTCTGGCATCTGAGCTGGGTCTTTTGACTGGAACACCTACACAGGCCCTCTCCATGTGGTAAAGACTTCTCAGTGCATGGTGGCTGGGTTCTGAAAGGATGTGTCCCAAGAGAGGCCTCTAAAGAGTGATAGAAACGGATGCTGCAAGGCCATTTCTGACCTAGTCTCAAAAGTCACAACATATCACTTCCATTGGGTTCTATTGGCAAAAAAATAGTCAACTAAGGTTGGCTCTGAGTCAAGGAGAGAGGACATAAAGACCATCTCTGAGGGTAGGGGTATCAAAGAACTTATGGACATTATCTTAAAACCAGCGTACTGTATGAGTAATATGTGATCACACATCAGCATGTTCATTTTTTTTTTTTTTTACATTTTGAAATATCGAATATTATCTTTGTCACAGACAAATCCTAAGTTGACAGCCAATGATTCTCACCTCCGGGGGTTTACATCTTTGTGTAAATACCCCTTTTGTGAGTATGGGCAGAATTTGTGAACTTGCATTTAACTGATAAAATAATGTGATAGACTGTCATTCCTGCAATTATATCATATTACATAAGGTGCTATCTTAGCCGACTGGAGCTAGAGAGTCTCCTGTGGGCTCAGTGAAGGATGTAGCCATGTTGGAGAAGTGCCCACATGGCACTGAATTATGGGTGGTCACTAGGACCTGACAGCAGCCTCCAGCCTCCAGCCAGCAAATGTGAGGACTTAGAATCATATAGCCACAGAAAAATGGATTCCACTAACAACTCAAATGAACTGGGGAGGGAATTCTTCCCCTGCTGAGCTTTTTGTTGGGAATATAGTCCATTTACTTTGATTGCAGCCTTGTAAGACCCTGAGGAGAGGACCCTGTTAAGTTATGCCCAGATTTCTTCACATAGAGCTGTGAGATGATAAATGTGTGTTACCTTAAGCTGCTTGGTTACACAGTGACAAAATATCAATACAACATTTTTTTTAAGTTTATGTGTTTATTTTGAGAGAGAGAGCATGAGCAGGGGAAGGGCAGATAGAGAGGGAGACAGAGGGAATCCCAAGCAGGATCTGTACTGTCAGCATGGAGCCCTATGTGGGGCTTGAACTCATGAACTGTGAGATCATAACTTGAGCTGAAACCAGTTGAGACACCCAGGGGCACCCAATACAGTCTTATGTGCTGTGGTTTTAATCATATAGAGTGATCACATCATTTTATTGTCTAAATTGACTCTTTTGAATTTCAAAAAATGTACCAAAGTAATTGAAATTGTGTATTTTGAAATACTTATTTATGGAAAATATATTGGTGAACCTATAAAATAGTTCTTTTAAAACAATATTTTTAATTTTCTTAAAAAATTAAAAAAAATACGCACATATAAAAAGAAAATAGATATTATTGTAGCAATTACCTGAACATTAAAAAAAAATCTTAGCACTACATTTATGAGCTTAGTCTATTTGTTAGTCATGTCTTTAATAGTTCATCACTTTTAACTATTAACTATCAGACTTAATATCAAAAATTTCCATATATCTACATTCTTTCCTAAAGTTATGTATTTTATTCAATAAAATTGAAATTTTACCACTGTATTGAACTCTTTCCTATGAAAAATAATAGTTTTTAATTGAGAAAATATTTTTATACAGTAGCTGAGTTTCCTGGTACCCTCAGAAAAAAAATCTTCTAAATAGAGGGTATCTCAATTTCTATATTTTATTCCAATATTTTAGTCCAAGTAACTATACTATTTTTTTAAGTTTATTTATTTATTTTGAGAGAGAGAGAGAGAGAGCAGAAAAAGAGAGAGAGAAAAATCCCACTGACAATGCAGAGCTCAAGATGGGGTTCAATCTCCTGAACCATGAGATTATGACCTGAGCTCAGATGAAGAGTTGGACACTTAACCAGCTGAGCAACCCAGGCATCCCTATACTGTCTTTTAAACTGCATTTATAATATTTTTGCTTTGACAAAATCATTTGTAAGATAAAATTCATCAAGCAAACTCCCCATGAATATTTGTTATTCTATTCAATTCAATATTTCTCTTTTAATGTAAATATCAATATCCTATTTAATATTTACTTTGTTGAATATTTTCCAAATAAGGTGTTGTGAAAGAATCAACCTTCTTACTTCATTTCATTCCCATACAGAATATGAATCTATCCAAGAACACATAAGATTTTTATCAAATGTTCTTCCCCAAATTCAAGATAACACACAACTCAATTATACAATTTCAGACTTAAATCTTATATATCATTTAACTTTTACCAGTTAGCTTAAAGTAGTAAAGATAAATATTAGCAACTTCTCTTTGCAAACTGTGTTTTCTTTAAGTACAATTTCCTAAAATTTTCAAAATTTGAAGTCTTGGGCACTCTATTAATTGATCATATGTATTAAAGATCTCCAACTCGTTTTGAAAATGTCTTAACAATTCAGAGGAATCTTTTACAAAAACAAAAACAAAACATTTAGTATATATTAGAAACTGAGATTGATTTGCAAAGTTGTTCACAAGGGCCCTAATAGTCTAAAATCAGATCAAAGATAAGCAGTGAAGAAGAAATCTCATGGGTTGCCTGGGTGGCTCAGTCTGTTAAACATCCAACTCTTGATTTCAGCTCAGGTCATGATCTCAGGGTCATGGAATTGAGCTTCACATTGGGCTCGACATGCTGAGTGTGAAGCCTGCCTGGGATTCTTTCTCTGTCTCTCTCTCTCTCTCTCTGCTCCCCTCACCTCTCCAAATAAGTAAGTAAACATTTAAAAAAGGAATGTTATATATGCTTTTATGCTATAGTATTTTTTTCAACATCAGTTCATCTCAAAAGATTGTGATTCAATGATATATTTCCTGATATGTGTAAATTTTGACATCCATATTTTCCGTTTGATTAGTAGAATATTTCCCTAGTTTAGCAACATTCATGAGTTATTTGTGTATCACAACCAATCTCAGCTACATTTTTTCTTCATAGGCTTTTTAGTAGGAACACACTTTTGTTATACTGCTGCGTTACACAAAAGACCTTATTTGTAATATCGCAATAACAACAAAAATTATCTTCAATGTTAAACTTTTAACTGAACTTATAATAGCATTCACAGTCAAGTCAGATCTTTCCCTTGAATATATTTCAACAGCTTGACTTTTATTCCATGAATCAGATGAGAAACCATATCAAACTTTTGTAGTAATTAACTAAGCTGCTTTTCTATTGAAATCTCTGAACAATGTAATAAAAAAGGTATTACTTACAAGTTCTCTTTCTCATGGAGCCAGTGTATTAACAGCCCTATTTTTGCTATTCACCTGTGCACATGCATGCACACACACACAAACACACAAATACACACACACAGTGTCTTAGAATATAAATAGGAATATTAAGTTAGAATAATAACTAAACCAAAGGTCATGCTTTATAGATTGATAGATATTCCACCTCTGCCTGTACATGTTGTCTTTCGGTATAGTCTTCTTAAAATGCTGGTCCTTCTGTTGTAGATTTGTCTTTTGATTTTAATGTGATCGGTACAACTCCCAGGGTGGATGGTAAATACTGAAATACATTTTGTTTAAATTACAAGTGCCTCATCAACTTTCTTGAGAAATGGAAATTCAGAACTTAGTACTTTAAATGCACATTTGTTTTCTCCTGAGATTGCTATCCAAATATTTTATTCCAAAATGAAAAGTGTGAGCATAAGTAAAAATCCAATGAACAGTTGTAGATTTACATTGTATAGTAAAGTCTTCAAAAACCTCACAATATCCAGAGTGTCCACTACTCTCCATACTCCATCGCAAGACTGCTCAGCCTCTATTTCTTTACATGATTCATGCATGTTTAGCTTATGATTTTCAATATTTCCTTCTATTCAGAGCATTGGTATTTTGTCAGCTTCAGACATTTCACAGGACTAAGAAGGGGTCTTGGAACAACTAACCAGCTAGTAAGACCAAGGGATCAGCAGGAATTGATGGATAGATTTCTTTTCTGACCATCATCACCCAAGACCACATGGAATTAGCTGTCCCTAGCTGTTTCTCACAAAGCCCATTTTATTTGATCAGCTGGCACCCTGCATGCTGTCCTTGAAAAGGAGATAGTAGTTACATGTTGCATCTGGAAAAGATCAAATAAAGAAAGAGGCTTGCTGCTGGTCCTCTTACAGATTTAACCACGTGTTAAAGTGAGAACTCCATTCTCAGAACAAATGTCTCACACTCTGCAAGATGAGATTATGGCAGAAGCTGAAGGTTGACTTAGCCCATCCTGGCTTATTTTCATATAATTATTAAATAAAATTCTTTGCTAAAAACGAGAAATTCATGAAATTCTGTATAGTATAGGATAGCGAGACAAGTAGAATCTGGGACTAACCCAAGCACATGGAAAACTTGGTCTCACTGAGATATGGAGGATTCAGATAGTCGAACTAACGAGAAGGGAAGAAAGTAAATTGTCTAAGTAACAATTTAGAATCATTGGATTCAAAACCATCTTTATCGTTATTAATTCATTTCTTCATAAGATAAAATTCTTACCCTCTCCTGCCAAGAATTTTTTATGGATGGCACAATTCGTAAGAAGCTGAGTACATTGTTCCTACTGTGTCAGTGTAAGATACACTTTCTAATTTAATTTATCTATTAAAATGATGACTAATATAATATGTGGTGATAATTCCCCCACTGTAGTAAGGAAGTATACATAAGTGACTCCAGTATAGCTTTGGCGCCAAATGGCTTGGGTTTATAAACCAACTAACTCATTTCTTAGCAATGTGACTTTGGTCAAATTATTTAATCTCTCTATGGTTCCAATTTTTTGCTTCCAAAAGGTGGATATTAAAGATACCTATGTAAAAGAGTTGTTCTGAGGGCTAAATGAATTAATATATGAAGAACTGCTAATATAGTGTGTGGCACATAGAAATCAGTCAATCAATTCAAGCCAGCTATAGGTTGCTATCATTTCAATCAACTCTCCTAGAAGCTTAGAAGGAGATAGTACGCACCATGCATTTAATATGATATAAATTAACTGTTCTTGATCGGATAAAATGTTGATTGTTAGACTATATTCCTTTTAACATTTTATAGTCAGCGTGAAACAAAGTAGAATAAGGTTTTAGATCAAGAGAGAAATCATAATTTTTGAAGACACAATACTTACAAAGGCAAAATCTTTATAAATTATGCTGTATGATAGTGTGTATTTTCTGCAAAATATCACTTCTGCCACACAGAGTTAAGATAGAGTAGTGGCAACAAACGTCCATCGACTGATGAATGGATAAAGAATATGTGGTATATACAATGGAATATTACTCAGGTATCAAAAGGAATGAAATCTTGTCATTTGCAACAAGGTGGATGAAACTAGAGTGCATTATGCTAAGGGAAATAAATCATTCAGAGAAAGATAAATATCATATATCTTCACTCATATGTGGAATTTAAGATACAAAACAGAAGAACATAAGGTAAGGGAAACAAAAATAAGATAAAACAGAGAGGGAGACAAACCATAAGAGACTATTAAATACAGAGAACAAACTGAGGGTTGCTGGAGGGGTGGTAGGTGGGGGGATGGGCTAAGTGGGTGATGGGCATTAAGAAGGGCACCTGTTGGGATGAGCACTGGGTATTATATGTAAGTGATGAATCACTAAATTCTATTCCTGAAATCATTACTGTGCTATGTGTAAACTAACTTGGATGTAAATTAAAAAAAAAAAAAGTTAAACAAAAAAGAGGGTGGCAAGAGAAATCTAAGCTTTGCTGGCTATCATTTGTAAGAAGGTAATATTTGAATGCTAAGAGTTAAAGGATTTATAAACTAATTTTAATGAGTTTGTTTTGAACTAATGATAATAAAAATATATTGATCCTCTTTATATTTGAATGATTATAAAGTGAGATAACATGTAATCAGTTTTATGATATTTATGGGTCTCATACTCATAACTATGGTTTTGTCAGGATATGATCCCAGGAATATAATTTTTGAGCTGAACTTTAAATCTCTGCCTGGGAAATCTGGTCTTTGATGGGATTTCAACAACTCAATGAGCAAGACAAAGGGAATAAGGGAACTACTTACTGGAAGAGGTTTTACATTTGTAGGAAGTCTATTTTCCATAGTTTAAACATTTGAAATTATGGGAAAAGAAAAAAAAAAGCAAATCTAAAATGATCCATATTTCTGATGGATTTCATTCTTGCTTAGTGTGATTTCAGCAAAAGTAGCTATAGCCTGATGATAAAAAAAAAAATGTAGGCTCTGTAGTCAGACCACTTGGGTTTGAACTCAGCTGTCTTGCTAACTAGCCATGTCATGTTATGCGACTTAGTTAACTTCTCTGTGCTCAAACTGTCTCAATTGTGAGGTAAGAATCAGAGAACCTTTCTCATTAATTAGATAATGTGCATAGCAGAGTACTTACCATAGTTCCTGTCACAGGTAAGGTCACTGCCATCATCATCTAGCATACCAGTCATGTTCAATCAGTGGTGGTTATTGCCTCCCAGGGGGCATTTGGTAGTGCCTGGGGATAATTTTGGTTGTCATGAGTTAGGGGAGGCTACTGGCATCTGCTGAGTTAGAGGCCAGAATTCTGCTAAAATTATTAAAATTCAAAGGACAGCCCCCACGCAAAGAATTAGCAGGCCCAAAATATCAATACTGTTGAGGTTGAGAAATACTGATTTTAAGTTATTCTGTTAAGATGATTTTGATGGTTTCTTTTTCTTTTTTTACAGGTTTTTTTTTTTTTAATGCTCATTTGTTTTGAGGAAGAGAGAGAGAGCAAGAGTGTGCGTGTGAGCTGGAGAGGGAAAGAAAGAGAGGAAGAGAGAGAATCTCTTCACCTTCAGGCTCAACCCTGACAGTACAGAAACTGATGAGGGGCTTGATCTCAGGAACCATGAGACCATGATCTGAGCCGAGATCAAGAGTTGGATGCTTATCTGAATGAGCTTCCAAGCTCCCTTGAAAATGAAGTTTAAAGGTCAAAAAACATTTTCACAGTGTTGCAAATAATGCTGATTAATCCTAACATTAAGTCTATACCTTTAAGCTTTTGTTAAGCAAACTATGAGTTACCAAGAATCAGAAATCTCTATGAATAATATATAACTATGAGAAAAGGAAATGTTTCTGAGGGCATAATAAAATAAACTAACAAGTATGTTTGTGCAATATAGAGTGAGAAAGTGAAATAGAAGATACTGGAAAAAAATAATGAGAGCAGGGACTGAGTGGGAAGAAGGGAATCTCCAGAACCTGTTTCCTTGCTCTCCTGCTCACCCCTACCTATCTAGTGGGTTTATAATTTTTTAGCTGATGTCAAACTTTAAATGAGTGAGTGAAAACTTATCCAAACATCGTGTATGAGTTTTGAAAGTTGTCAAAATTAATATTGCATTACACAACAGCTATAGATCATTGCCTTGAAAATTCATATGATTCCATATTGATGCATTTCCATTTGTGAATTTAGAGGAGATTTGAGGCTGGTAAAATGCAGAGCATTGAGTAATGCCACTTATTAATGCACTCTTATGACTTTCTGCCCTTACAATTTTTAACTAAAATATTCTCAGAGTGATGGCATTCCAGTTTGAAAGGGACTCCATTATCCAATCAGTTGTTTTGAATTCTTTAGAGAATTGTACTTCCAAGAGAACACTAGGAAGCTGTTGCCATGGCAACTACTTTTTCCATGATGGAAAAACTTCTGTAAGTGGTAGAGTAGAACTTCATTAGGTCAGGAAAAAAAAAATGTGATATGTGGAGAAATATACTAATGAGTATCCCAGGTGACAGAGAAAGAAAAAATGAAAAGTAAAAAATCATTGGAAATTCACAACTCATAATTCCTATTAGATATTTTGATAAGCTTATAGCATGGGCGTGAACTCATGGCTCGAATTACTTACAGAAAGAGTAATATCACCACCACCACTACACATTATTATCAAGATGACCTCCTCTCTACAAATATTCTTTGAGGACCTAGACCTTAGTCTTAAACCCTCAGTAAGACAGAGCATATATAAATGCTGAAGTTATAAAGAGAATTCTTTAATCTTATGTTGTTCCCATGGACAGTACTTTAAATGTAATCAAGCCTGAAAAGGCTGAAAGTCTTTGTCATCAAGCCTGAAAGTCTTTGAATTTCAGACTTAGGACAAGATTTGTTCCTCCCTACATTGTGGAAATCTCACGGAATGAAGAATCAGAAGACTGAGGTCTAGAATAAACATTTTAACCTTTGCGAACAAAGGTTTCCTTTTCTAGAAAGTATTATAAGGAACAAATGGCTGTATGTGTGTGAATAATGCCTGTTTATCATTTATTCTTGAAAAACATGAGATAAAAAAAAGGTAGAGCAAAGTCTTTGAGATACACAAATTTGAACCCACTAACACTTCCTGTTGGTTTTGGTGTAGTTGTCCAAGGTCTCTGAGCCTCAGTTTCTTCAGCTATTAAATGGAGATGATAATTCAGTCACATAGTTAAAACCTCCAGTGGAGTGCTTCATAGGTCTTGTCACTTAATAAATCCAATCTTTCCTCCCCAGCTTATAAGAACAGGTATGACACACTTTAAAGAAAATCTAAGGCTGTATATAAAAGTCTGACTTGCAAAGTAAATACTTTAAAATTAGCCGCGTTTTAGCACCTCCCGTGGATTTATGTGTTTATGTTCATCTGTGGCAAAACTGAAAAGGATCATTGTACTTGTAATTTCCACCGTGAAATAATCACGAACATAAAAATATCATTAGATCAGGTACTTTTATGAACACTTTTATTTGAAATTATTTCCATGTCTTGATAGTTCTTGGTGGTAATGTAGCCTGTTATCAATTGTTCTTTCTCTTCCTTTCCCTGCTGTTCCCCTTCACGTGATGGGCTTGGTTTGTCCAATCTTCTCAAATATGCCCTCCTTCTGGTGCCTTCTCTTATGTCCCTAACTCAAAATGGAGTGTGCTCTGCCCCTGTGGTTTTCATGTTATCACTTGGCACTCATCAACATCCTGCTTTGTTGTAGATATTTGAGTGGCATGTTTCACTACTAAATTAGAAGTGTTTTTGTGTGAAAGGCTGCTTGTTCATTATTACTCCTCACAGGGTGGTATAGTGCCCTATACTTATTACGCATTTAAATATTCAATACACATTTAAGGAACATGCAAATTATGCTATAAATAATGTTTTTTTAATCTAGATTCTATATTTTAGGATTTAGTGTTTTATAGTCATCTGACTAAAATGCATCTGCTACTATATATATATATATATTAGTATTTATTTATTAGTATATATATTTAAATTTAAATTTTAGTTATCTTTGGATGTCACCACTACAATGTGAGACCTTTAAAGTCAAGAAGGTATGTCTTACATATCTGTTCATATTTATTTTCCCATTAACTATTGAACATCAAAAAAATTTCTTTAGTGAATTAAACTAATGTTCTATAGACGTCATTAAATTTGGGCTTTATAAAGTCTCTCCAACTGGGGCAATGCCATATATATATATATATATATGACATATATATATATATATATGACATATATATATGTCATATATATATATATTCTTAACAGTGAACTGATTTGATTTGAAAGAGGAGAAGGGATAGAAAGCTAAGATGTATTATTGAACACTTGCTATGTGCAAAGCAAAATACCAAGTTCTTTGTATTTGTAATTGATATTGACTTGTTTTCTGATTTAATAGTGCTTTATACAGATTCAAAGAATGATCCTTACCATGGGTAAGAGTGACTATAGTTTACCTGTTAAGGTCACATTTACTGTAAACCATCAAAATATATTAACTTATTGATAAAACATTTGCCAAATAGAGTCTGAGTTTGTAGGTAATGGAATGGAAAGATGCTTTTAGATGTGTTGCCAAAAATTATGTGCACTGCAGCCATCTAATGAGCTAAAAATAGTTAGTGAATGGTCAATGTTTGTATCTTTTATTTTATAACACAGCTGGCAAATCTAATGTTTTCGGATCCTTCTGAATTAGTGAAAGAAGAAATGGACTCCTACATCTGGAGCAGTGTGGTTTGCAGCTTTGTTCTGATTTCTGTTTCCAGTGCCAGGTATCCATCACCTGGGTGGGGTGTTATTTTGGTAAAATAGATCTCATTACTTACTCTCAAAAGAATGCTCTATTTCAGAACAATGCTATTGTTAATGGAACTTTACTTTTAGGGACCAAATGCCAAGAATGTTTTTAAACATTCTGTTATCCTTCCCATCAATTTAGATCAGCCAGACATAACATATGTGAGAAGTTATCTAAATTTTTCAGTAATAAAACTGAGATGATGAAAGCTTTGCTTCCCCTTAGGTATCATGCAGTATTGGTAACCAAGTTGTTTTCATTCTTTCTTTTTTATTGTTTAAGGCTGGTGCACATTAGTCTTGTGATACTTGCCAAAGTTCTATAGCATCATTGTTTGAGACTCACCATATGTGTCTTTGATCCCTGCCCAGTAGGTACCTTGGCTACATGCCAGTTTGGCACTTATTACTATTACTATTTTGATTTTTTCACTTGCTTCTGATTTTATCCATTCTGTCATCATACAAACCCTTAAAAAGCCATCTTTGGGACCAAAGGGACTCACGAAATGACCTGTTTTAACTGGACCCTTCTCCCCCAAGAACTTGGCACTTGAGAGGATTGATATGGTCAGTCCACGAAGTTTTGGGTCAACTGGTCTCTGGAATACAAACCCCTCCTCATTATGTATTTGAGAGCCTTTGTTTAGGATATAGATAATGCCCAACTATGTAATTTATTGTTGTCATTTTATATGGAGAAGAAGTAGGAAGAAGGATGGGAGGGGTTATAGAGAATATGTGACTTCAGTCTAGTTTTCTTTCTTGTGGATTCATCAAAATATTAGAACTCTACTGTAAGTTTCTCAGTTTCTCCTACTTAAACTTAATATTCTTAGTTCACTTCACCATCTCTTGGATTCTTCCTTTACTTTCCTAGAGGTGATAGGAACCCCAGAATGCATTGAAAAGTATGTGCAAACACAGGAATTATATAAAAAAAATTCAAGTTAGAATTCTGATAAACATAGACAACTAAGCTGATTTTAAAAAAAATAAATGTTTATTTCTATTTTTTTGAGAGAGAGAGAGAGAGAGAGAGAGACAGAGACAGACAGAGTGTGAACAGGGGAGGGGCAGAGAGAGAGGGAGGCACAGAATCCAAAGCAGACTCCAGGCTCTGAGCTGTCAGCACAGAGCCCAATGCAGGACTCGAACTCATGAGCCATGAGATCATAACCTTAGCCGAAGTTGGAGGCTGAACCTACTGAGCCACCCAGGCGCCCCATGCTGATTTGAAAGATGCATTTCCTTCCCCTCAAACACTGATATCAAGGACACACCCAGGTACTAAATATTGCCAAAAAGCCCACAAGAGAGTAAAAGTCTGTATAGCCAGAGACTGGTGTTTTTATCACATGGGAATGGGATATCCAATAGCCATCTGAGAAAGGGAGCTAATTGAGCCAAGATCATAAACCATTAGGTCTCCAGAGGCCGTTTCGTGTGTACAAGATGGTGAAGGTTCATCTGTGAGTGTGTGAGTGAGAGATGAAATCCCTGCAAGAAAACTGAAGCCAAATTCCATTGTGCATGGTTTTAAAGATTCATAATATCCTTATGGTACCTCAAGCTAAGATGTTAACGACAACAAAAATAAATCCTAGCGCTGTTAAACGAAACTCATTGGAAATTCCAGCCAAGCCAAAGTGAAGTCATTCTTTACGGATGTACCAATAACCCATAGAAGATTCCCATGGGGGGGAAACAAAAACAAAAACAGAAACAAAAACAAAAAACAAAAACAAAAACAAAAATCTTTCACCAAGGATAAAACTTATATTAGTAAATTATGAACCACATGAGAAAATACTGTATATATGAAAACAAACTTTGTTATAAATAGAAACAGAAATTGACAGAAACACAACTATCATGGAAGATGTTGTGTTTTGGAGATTAATTAGACAATAATTTATAGAAACATTCACATGATCATATTCTAGCTACCCATCTCCCGTTCAAAAATAAGTAAAAGGCTGTACTTTATTTTTTAAATTTTTTTAAAATTTTTTTTTAACGTTTATTTATTTTTGAGACAGAGAGAGACAGAGCATGAATGGGGGAGGGTCAGAGAGAGAGGGAGACACAGAATCCGAAGCAGGCTCCAGGCTCTGAGCCATCAGCCCAGAGCCCAATGCGGGGCTCGAACTCACAGAATGCAAGATCGTGACCTGAGTTGAAGTCGGACGCTTAACCGACTGAGCCACCCAGGCGCCCCAAGGCTGTACTTTAGAAGATTATTGAAAAATGCTTTTGATTATAAATGTGTATATGAATATTGCATAGCCATTGTCATCATAGTTTGAAAGAATTTAATTCAATGTTAAATGAAATGGTCAGAATGAAAAGCATAGATGGAAAATATCAATTTATTTTCTAAGATATATTAAAATATTTCTAGCTTTAGAATGTTAGGTGATTTCATTGATATCTTCATGCATCTTTTGTATTTCCCAAAATGTCTACAATATGGAAAAAATATTCAAATGATAATACAGCATAGGAGAGCCCTATAACTTTGAGAATTGCACAAACTTTGATATTTCTGGAGTTAAGAATAAGTTTAGAAAATGGGCAGGAGATGAGACTGTAAAGATAATTCAGAATCTCAAGAAAAATTGAGTGAAGTTTTAATAAACTTCTTTGAGATTTCTATGAGAAATCTCTAAGAATTCTAAGCTTAGAAATACTGATCAGGTATGTACTTTCAAAAACTTCTCAGGCTGTACACTGTAGCTTTTTTAAGGTAAAATAAACCAGAAAACCAGGCTACAGTAATAGTTAAATTTTATTGGGTGCCTACTATGTGCCAGAGACCATGTGTTGATGACTTTATATAGTCTAGCCCATATCATCTTTGCAACAGCTCTCTCAGGTGAGAAACTTTATCATCACCCATCTACATGTAATGAAACAGAGGCTAAAGAACTTGCTGAAGATCACTCAGTTCCTAAGTGGTGGAATCAGTCTCCCATCTCAGATACTCTAAAACCAGTTCTTGGGCTCTCCCTCACTATGCTATAGGTGGTGCCCTTCAAAGAGAAATGTGGCAGAGAGAAGGCAACAGAACAAAAAGAGACAATGGATGGGTCCAAGATATTAATTAACATCTCTGCTTGAGAGATTGGATTTTGAGTAGGAGCTTAAGGAGAGAAGGGAGTTAAGAACAATCCAGGAAAGACAGGTAATTGAAAGTTATATACATGATTTAAAAGTTACTTATATTCCGTAGAGAAAACAGGAAATTCATTTTTTAAATTTGCAATGAATTTTTGTGTCTTCTCATTATTTGAATGTTGAAATGCAATGAAGCAGAAATAGTTTAGTTCTGATGCATAATGAGAGTAGTATAGAGTGCAGATCATGTATGCCACACACTTTGTGATTTTTTTAATGTTTATTTATTTTTTTTTTATTTTGAGAGAGAGAGAGAGAGAATGAATGTGTGCACAAGTGCAAGGATGCATGATCAGAGGCGGGGCAGAGAGAGAGAGAGAGGAAGAGAGAGAATCCCAAGCAGTCTCTGTGCTCTGAGGGAGAGCCCAGCTCTGGGGTCGATCCCAGGAACCATGAAATCATGACCTGAGCTGAAATCAAGAGTTGGATGCTTAACCAACTGAGCCATCCAGGTGTCCCACTTTGTGATATTGAACAACTATTTCTTTTACTGCCCTGATGGAACCCACGTTTCTTTACCTGCATATGGGGAGAAAGAGCTACATTGCCTACCACAGTGATTAGCTGTTATCTATTCTCATTTCGTCTAGAGCTTTTTAGATTTGTAATAATAGGGGTACATATTGAGAATTTCATTCTAATAGTAAAAAAGAAAGATGTACAATAAGGTAACTGTTCAAATTTATAAATTTTCCTCATTCATAATTAGCTTTAACGTCAAACTGTACCTTCCAGCAAAAGCCCATCTATTTTCACTCCCTTTCACTTGTGAGATTATACATTCTTAAGATATTTGGTCCTTATTATTGCTAATGATTTTGGTATTTATAGTTTAAATTTTTGATATAGCATTTCCCATATGAAATGCATGATGTTAATCTGTGCCAACAAATATTTTCATATTTATAAGGCTTTTCTGTAAACAAAACAAACGCTATATTACTCTCGTGAACTCATTGGGAAATGACATTTTCTGAAGACCTATCCTATTTAGAAAACTAGTAAGCACTAAAATTTACTTCTTGGTGTTCTTAGTACCAAGGGACATACAATATTTGGCTTATCTCAGAAGTCATATTTTCCAAAAGCTTAGGCTTCACTAATAATTATCAAAACTGTTTCAAGTTTTGAAGGACTGACTCCATTATGAAGGTTACCTTGCTATTACTATTGTTCAAATTGGTCCTTTAAAAAATTTTCAAATCTTATGTTCCCTGTTATAGTATGACAACAGTGAGAAAAAAATGGTAATAGGCATTGTTGCAACCTAAATGCATTTCAGTTGTGTGGAAAATAATTAACAGTTGAGCTCTGCTAAAAATGACATAGAATCGATTTAGCACTATGAATATATGCCTATAAAATAGTCACTATCCGGTAAATAACAATTGGAATTTTTTTGTGCTTTAGAGAATTAAAGGCATCCAATAATTGCATGAGTTCAGTTTGGCTGCTCAGAGCATGTTCTCCAAGTTAATCTCCTTGGTCAAAGCCGTGGGGTCTAAGATCCCCTCATCCTCTGCCTTTTCCAAGGCTGTTCCAGTAAGGATCTACGTGATACCTCTCCATTCTACGCCTTTTTTGGTCTTTAGTGTTTTATTTCTATTACCAATGGAAATTTTACCATTCTCACAAGTAATAATGATTATGTCCTTATTCTGGGTGTTAAATTCCTTCTAAGTGTGTTTATGCTGTTTCACAAGATAATCTTTGTATCCTTTCATCTGGTAGTGCAACATCAGCCAGTTTCTGATTTCTATTTGCTACAGCAACCAGTCCAGCTGACTGGTGTGCCTGGCCATGCACGCTTGGTTGCACAAGACTGTTCTTGATGAATGTCTAGTCACTCTCAAGCTGCTGAACCCACTCTGAAAAGTTTTAGAGTGGGTCCAGGTGATGTAAGTGTGCTTGTGAAAGGAGAGGAGGTAGAGAAATGGTCTGTTCCAGGACCATCTTCCCAATCCCCTCCACACCAAAGAGTACTCCTATTCAATGTCTCAAGGTATTGTCCCAAGGTATTTGTATAGCATAGTCAGTTCGAACGAATTTAGCCTTTAGGGCTTTAATAATTTTGAGCCATGTATCTCTTACTCAATTCTATCTCAGTGCTTAACTTGTAGTGCCAATTTACTGACAGTGTGGTGACCTACCAAGTTATCTGTGATATTTCCCCCAATTTTGTACTTTGTATATTCTCTTCTTTATTACACGGTGTTTTTACCTTGCAGATGCCCTCAAAATATTTTAAAATCGAGCTTACTATCATCAAACAGAAACTCAAATGAGTTCAAGGCTGGAGAAACCCACATTAAGCATGAAAGTCTGCAGCTGGGACTGAGCAAACTCACCGGCACAAAAACGCATGCGCCCTTCCTTTTATTTACACCCTTTCTTTCTCTTAGGATCTGAACCAGGTGAGAAGCCGGTAAGTGGGGCGTGTGCAGATAGCCCCGCACGCTGAGCGCAGTAAGGAAAACGCGCCACACTTGAGGAGCCGTGGGTACAGTTCCTTTTCTTCTCCGGTTGCGAGTGCTGGGGGCGTCCGCCGCAGGTGCCTCCCGAGCTCCCTACCCCGGGCGCAGCCGCCGCTGCCGTCCGCTCCCCACCCTCTCGGCGCCGCCGCAGTGCGCGGAGCAGGGCTGGTGCTCTCCGCCCGTGGCCCGGAGGGGCGCGCTCCGGTCCAGCGCCGCTCGCTCCGCATCCCTCTCCTCCAGGCTCCTGGAGCACTCCCATCGCCGCCTGCAGTCCCAGGCCCCGCCATGGGGAATGTGCCATCAGCGGTGAAGCACTGCCTCAGCTACCAGCAGCTTCTCCGGGAGCATCTGTGGATCGGGGATTCAGTGGCTGGGGCACTTGACCCTGCGCAGGTACTACCTCGCGGCCCAGGGTGTCCCCACCCTTTTGCACACTGCCAGCTGGTCTCTGTCCCTGTTATGTAGCCACCGCACCCTAGGGCCCTTCCAACAGCGGTTCCGTTTTGTTAGGCCTCACCTCTTAAAAGATTCCCCTTCATCTCTGTGCTGCGAACATGTAGACCCGCCTCTATAGCTCAGATCCAGCAAGATCCCTACCTGTGGCCTTCTCCTGGTCCCCCAAAAGAAACTGTTTCTTTTCTGTTTTTCCCCTTGGGGGGGATCCATTATATAATCTTATCTGCAGGCATTCCTCCAGGGACAGTGCCTTTGTTTTCACTTCCTTTCCTGTACTGTGGAACAAAGAGGACACATTTGTCAAAATTGTGGCAGAAAAAGGAATGAAGCCAACATATAAGGCTAGGATAAAATGGTAGAATGAAATTATCTGTCGTACCAGTAATTATCCCTAATGTGGTACCAGTAGTTATCCCCCAATTTATGCTGGAACACACTTGAATAAGCTTGAAAAAAACATTGTAAATAACAGCAATTTCAAACCAAAATTTATTTCTATGCGATTCCTGAATACCCATTTTGAGACAACAGGCAACTTAATAGTATCCACATGTTTGCAGCCTAATGCACTCTCAAATGGCAGGTAAAAAAGAAATATATATTTGCTTTTCCTTTAAAAGAGTCAAAATGTAAAATTTTGCAAGCAGTGACATTGATCATTGTTTATATGAACGTTAAACCATGGACAAAGGAAGGAATAGTATAAAGGTTTAGCTCTTTTTTGTTTTGCTGAATGCAAAATGTTTATTCTTGTAAACAAAATAATAACTTGTGTTAATTATTTTAGTAGGTAAACATTTTACTATGTGGCTTTAAATCAACTATTCTAATACTGGGTATCCCTTTTCCTGTAGTTTTACATTTAGTGTATTCTCCATTTAGTGTATCCTTATGTGAAATTGTAATCTTGTTTCTACAAATCAGAATTCAGCATTTGTGGATTCCTTCAAAATCAATCAGAAGATACATTGCTTCTGATTACTTAAAAGATGGCCACGGTCATCTGGTTCAAAGCCTGTTGCTGAGAATTCACAAAAGAGAAAGTTATTCTTGTATGTTTACATGTCTATTTAATTTTTTTGCATTCTAATTCGATTTTTATTGTAACTGTTAACTTTCATATTCAGTCTGTTATATAATAAGGAATCCTTAATTTTTATTCCCTAACTCTGAGACTTTACATGACTTTCGTTGCTGTGTTAACATTGTATTTCTCTCCCTTACGTTCTAATTCTGTGGGGGCAATGATGGAGGCTAGGCTGCTACCTGCGCATGTCTACTTTGCCCTGTTAATATGTGGAAGCAGGTAATTGAAAATGACTAGCAGTATGAGAAACAGCTATATGTTCTCTAAATACTGCCCTTTTATCCCCTGACTGCTTTGCCTGGGAAACTCCTATTCATTTTTCAAACACAGCTTAAATGTCACTTCCTTTGACCAACTCTTTGCCCTGTCTACAGTTGAAGCCCCATTTCTGTGCTCTCATGGCACTTTATGTATAATTATGTTTTAGTCCCAATCTTGTTGAATTGTAATTTTTAAATCTTATTTGAATTCACAGCACCATTGACACCTGGTACCTGACACCTGACACTTCACTCATTGCAATTGATCTCCTCCCTTGGCATCTGTTTAACAACACCTGTAACTGCTTTAAGGCCTACCTCTGTGGTTCCTAAATCTGGAACCAGCCTGACTTAGTGGCCTCTACCAGTCTGGGAAATCATCAGTTCCTCATGACTTCTTACCACACTCACAGTTTCAGTTACTATTTATATTGTGTGTGTGTGTGTGTATGTATATATATACAGTGTATTTATTTATCCAGATTTATTTTCCCATCTCCCTCTTAGACTCCAGTCCTCACGTTCAACTGCTCATTTGACATCATCATTTTCAAATTGGAAAAGCAATTCAGACTCAGCATTTCCAAAACTAGATTTGTGTTCTCCCTCTCTAATCTCCAGAACTTCTCCAGTATTTCCTAAGAACCCCATCACAGTTCATTCCTTTCTATAAACCACAAACCAAGAGCTCTTCATTTTCATTTCCTACATCCAAAGTATCACTAAGTCCTGCAATTTTACATCTTGACTTTCTCTCAAATCCATCTATATTTTTCCAACTTTACTGCTGCTACCAATTTTAAAATGGCATTATCTCTCGTGGACTATTAACGAGTGAGGTTTCTTCAATCCACTGTTTGTATGGCTAGTTGGGAGACTTTCTCTACTTCAAATAGAATCCTGCTGTTCCCCAATTTTACAGCCTTCTATGAATGTCCATTACTATTAGGAATGAATACCACAACTTTTAAAGTGTCTCTGAAGCTTCAAATGGTATTTTCTTTGCATCTCTCTGCAACACCATCTAGAGGTATCCTTTTGTTCTTGCCACAGTGGCCTTCTGTGAATTCTTAATGTTTCTTCTGGAACCACGATCTTTGATCGTTCTCTCTTCTGCTGGGAAGATTCTTTTCAGCAAATTAACTTCTCTTCACCCTTCAGATCTTCACTCAAATATTGTGTTCCCATGAAATCTTGCCAAGACTCTTAAGATAGGCAACCCTTGCTATCCTATATTGCTTAGTGCACAATTCATCACATATAATATGAATTATATATTTATTTCTGTGATTATTTGATGTTTAGTTCCCTACCAGATTCAAAGCATCATAAAAGTAAGGGAAACATATACCATTCTCAGCAAGTAACAGAATGTCTGGTTAGTTTTTAATGGCCAGTAAATACTTCTTGAATGAACAAATGAATGGATGTTTTTCTTATGCTTATGCAGACCATGAAATACTTGTTAGCACTTGCCAGATCAATGATGGATACATCACAGTTCAATGATAAATATTAGTTAAATGAATGCTAATGTTAGAATGAATACTTGGTGTCAATACAGTTTGGTCTTAGTGATAGAAGATGGATATTACTCTGTTTGGGTCTTACCTCTTCATCTCATAGAGGCTACTCAGGTTTGATGGGGAGGAGATTTGAAAATGGATTCTGGGGTTTGTGCAGAGACAGCAGAATGCTTAATCATTTGTTCACCATAAAATCTGGCAGAGAGAATGATGAGCAGGTCCCCTGTGATTTGAAACAATTTGGTAACAGTTGGGACACATAGAATGTTGTATTTTGAAAGAATCCTGCGCTAGGCAATCAATAGAAGATTGGAAACCTAGATCTTTTTCTGCTACCAAGTCATTCTGTGATTTTGTGTAGGCGATATCCTGGCTAGATCTTAAAATTTCCATTTACACATGAGTGGTAATAATGTATCCCTGATAAATTATTAGGATTAAAAATAAATATTGAGTGTGTGTATGTGTAAGTATACATACATTGGAAGTTTCACAATTTATTATCAAATACAAAATGGGTCATTGTAAATGAAAGGCTTACTGTACCACAGCTCCACTAATTAAATTCTTTGAGTTTCTAATATTTTGCTAATGGCGCTGGTTTTACAGAAGACTCTGTCAATAGACGAGGCTGTTAAAATAGATCATTCTATGGTTCAAAGTATCTCTTAAGGCCTGTTTGATTTCCTGTGTGTCTCTTAAAATGGGTATGAAGCAACTGGCTTAATTGGTATGTTTCAAGGTTTTGATTCAATGTGATCAAATCAAATGTAACCTGGGAAAGCAATTCCTTTTTGGTTTCCAAGTGCTACATAAGCAGTATCTAAATTTCTTCTTATATTATTTTTTTTGAAAGTTTATTTATTTTGAGAGAGAGAGAGAGTCAGAGAGTCGGGCGTGGTGGAGCAGAGAGAGAGGGAGGGAGAATCCCAAGAAGCTCTGCAATGTCAGTGCAGAGCCCGATGCAGGGCTCGAACTCCCAAAGGGTGAGATCATGACCTGCGCTGAAGTCAGACCCTTAACACTGAGCCACCCAGGTGCCTCAGTTTCTTCATATGTTAATAACCCATGTGACAATAAAATTCTGAACAATCTAAATTCTAATTAAAATGATTTTAAATGTATTAGATGCATAAAAGCAAAATTGTAGATTATGTGACATTAACTTTATAGTTATTGTACACCATATCCTGATTCCTTTAAGTTACATTGGCTCTCTGCAAAAATTGTGATTCAAAGAAAGGATTTGGTGTTCAAATTTCTCTAGAATTTTAAACTGAATATATTTCTGCTTAAATTTAATCAGAGGATAATGTGACTGCATGCTTTTTAGTTTGTATCTATGCAGTTGGTAGCACATTTACTAAATATCTTAGGACTAGGGAGGAATTTTCAGAAGAGAAAAAAATACCATTTCAATTTTTTTTCTTTTATTTGTCTCAAGTGTTTTTTCCCTCTTTTTTCCCTTCCATTTTGACTCCTTCCCCCTTTTTCTCCTCTTATAGCTTCTTTTGAAATGACCTATTATTATTAATTTTCCCCCTCCAATAGCTTGTTAATTATATACTGTTTTTACTATACTCTTAGCTGCTATCTATAAGATACCAACACACATCCTGGGATTATTAAATTTTTTTTTATGTTTATTTTTGAGAGAGAGGGAGAGACAGAGCGTGAGCAGGGGAGGGGCAGAGAGAGAGAGGGAGACACAGAGTCCGAAGCAGGCTCCAGGCTCTGAGCTTTCAGCACAGAGCCCAATGTGGGGCTTGAACCCACAAACGGTGAGATCATGACCTGAGCTAAGGTCGTATGCTCAGCCAACTGAGCCACCCAGGTGCCCCAATACAGTATTATTAACTATAGTTGCTATGCTTACATTAGATTCACAGAACTTACTTATAGATGGATATTTGTATAGAGTAACAACTTAAAGTTCAAAAAGAAAAAAAAAAGGAATAAAAAGATGATTGGATGCTTCAGGAAAAAATCATACTTTATGGAAAAATAGACTATTCCAATGGTTTTCACTATAAATAAAAATTATGAAAGATTTTATTTTTGAGACAGAGACAGAGCATGAACGGGGGAGGGTCAGAGAGAGAGGGAGACACAGAATCTGAAGCAGGCTCCAGGCTCTGTGCTGTCAGCACAGAGCCTGACATGGGGCTCGAACTCACAGACCGTGAGATCATGACCTGAGCTGAAGTCGGCCACTTAACTGACTGAGCCACCCAGGAGCCCCTGAAAGATTTTAAAAGAAGAAAATTATGCTCAACTTAAGTATCTGGCTTTAGAGAAACAATATACTACTTACTTATGTGTGACATAGTTCAGTAAAATTTTTGAATAAATCAATGAATGATTATATGGATAATCCCTTTATAATATTTTGTCTCTATTGATATGTTTATCTCAAATCTTTGATTTTATGGGCGTGAGGTTTGTAAACATATTTTTGTCATGAACCTTTTCTTTTTAATCCTTTGCATTGCATTATTTCTGTTTCATTCTTTTTGTCAATTCTTAAGCCTTTCTGGAAATCCATGTATTTTATTAGTTCATTTGAAAAGTATTTTGTAGGTTTGTTGATCCTCTTGTGTACATGTATATGTTTGTATCTTTGTGCATATGTATGATGTGCCAAAAACTAATTTCTATTTCTTGAAGAAAAAAGTCTACTTCTGTGTTTTTGAATTAACATTTTCATTTTCCTTATTTGAATGTTTAGCTCATGTAATGTTAGTCTTTTTCAAAACATGTGAAGTGTCTTAAGGCACTCTCATTTCTCTATCATTTTGCTTTAAATGTCTCTTATAAGCTGCTTACCTGATAGTCTGTACCTTTCAGTAACTTTCTGTGACTGTTGATGTGTTTATCCTGTCTGCCACGTCTGCCAGCCTCACCACTTTATAGTTTTTATCTCTGAGGCTGTTTATACTTTTTAGTATTATTACTTGATATTTAAATCAGTATGATTGTTTGGAACAAAATATGTACTTCACAGAGTGAACTCATTCATCTTTAGCAAAAGTCTGTTTCATTATTACACCATGGCTCCTTGCATAGCACGTTACCAGGTATATGGCCATTCTCAAGACTGTTTTTGTTAACATAAGATCTCTGACAGGTAGGTGAAAGTAGAGTCCAAAGACTTTACTCATGGACACAACAAAATTAGAAAGTTGAAAATACACATATTTGTGATCAGAAGCTTATAAAGTGAACAGTCACAAGCAGTGACGAGCCCTTTGTATGGCCATGCGATTTAATGGCTCAGATGAACTTAACTGAGTAAATTTCAGTGGAAGTCGAATAGTGGATGGCAGGTTCACCAGGACCTTGAACACACTGCAGAACAATCTCAAAATGTGGGGATAAGGGAACAGTAGAAAACTAAGTTCTCCTGGCTTTGGTAGATAAGGGATACAAGTCCTCAAACAGAGATGAAGGACAGTATAGCCAAATCACATGGATCTCAAAGGAGCAGGAGTTTTTATATGAGTAAAAAAGTGCAACAATTTTCAGGAAGTAATAGAAACCAAAGATGCCATCCATACTTTTGGTCACTAGCAAGGTGTAGGAAACTAAGCAGTCTCTATGTGAGAGGGTTCTAGGTCTGATGCTTTCCACACTAGTGATCAAGTCTTCATTTGAGGCCATAAGATGATGGGAATGTTCAGTTCAGAGGTTATGATTATAGTGGAGTTTGTTATTACAGAGCTGTTTCCAGATGGAAAACTTAGGAGTCTTGAGTCTTCACATAACGAGAAAGGCAGAGAACTATGTGGGGTTCTATAGAAGAAGTAGATGGTTGTTGGGAATAATTTTTTGGGGAATGACCCAAGAAACAGTATTGTAAAGTGGGTCATCACGTGTTTGATCCTCAACAGTCTTGATGGATGTGGTTCTCTTTGGGTATCTTGGCATCCGTCAGGACCTGGATTTATTGCATTTTGAGAGAGTCCTCATCTCTTGAGCATGGAGACTGCACATCTTGGAGTCCCCTTTAGTTTGAATTGACTTACATGTGGTTTTGAAAAAAAAACAAAAACAAAAACCTTTTTGTTAAGGTTGTTCACATGTTGATTCCTGAAGGGAAATGCCTGGCTGGTGAATGAATGCTGAGATCAAGAACAGAAACCCTGATGGTTGTGGCTTGGTCTCTGTACCATTGGAAAGGATGTTCCTATGGATACTTCATTCCATACATCCCACATCCGAGATGCAGCTTTTATATATATTTCTCATATTTTTTTAATTAAGATACAATATTTTGTATGAGTTCTGTATTCAGAACGCTTTTTAAGTTATATAGCTACTACTGTGGAGTATTCAATATGTACTAGGTACTAACTGCTTTGCGTACAATAACTCCTTTAATCCTTCCAACAATCCATTTTATGAACTGAATCATTAGGATGCAGAAGGGTAAAATAAGTTGTTCGTGGTCCACAACTAGTGAATAGCAGAGCTGGGAATTGAATTCAGGCAGCTGTGGTTGCAGAGCCCCTGATTTTTCCTCCTATATCAGTGTTTCCTAAACTTTTCTGGTGATAGGAGTCACCTGAGGTGTTTATCAAATGTCCCAGAAATTCTGATTCCGTAGCTCTGAGGTGGAGCCACACCATCACTGTTTTTACATTCTTTTGTTGTTATTGTTGATGTTGGTTTATTTTTGCAAATACTGTGGCTGGGTGAGGCTGCCACCGCTGTATCGCTGCATCTGCTTTCAGAGGATCTGCTGTCATATCATGTTTTCTCTGGTCTATCTTTCCAGAGCTCCTGGCTCCTGTCCATGAAAGACTCCTATGAGTTTCAACTTCCCTTCTGCCCTCTTTGAGGTTGAGACTAGAGTTCTGCCTGGAATAGAATTGCATTGGATACAAAAGGAAAAACAACTTGGTTTCCAATAAATTTCCTGTTCCCTTCAATCTCCAATACTTTCTGTCCTTGGATTTCTGTTGGCTCCTGTATTTCTTGCTTTCTCTTATTCCAGCTGGCTTTCACATCCTTCCCTCCCCCCACTCTGTGTTCTTGTTTTTTTCATTAGCTGTGAGCTCCTCCAAGTCTTCTGGCTTTCTTTATGCTTATTCACTCTGTGCTGTAACTTTCCCTGACCCTTTCTTCTCTCCTTGACCATCCCTTTCCAAGTTTAGCTTTTATTTTTGTTTCTTTTTAGTTTTCCTAATCAACTAAGGGGCTAGACTGTGCAGCACTGTAACTTTATGGGTCACTTTCATGTTGCAGATCATATTAAAGGAGATAAAGCAAAGTCATATATTTGGGGAATATTGTTTTTAACAGTAATTCTGATTTGAAAGTGATCGTCCAGCCTGCTTAAAGCCCTAATAATAAAAGCAACATGCAGAATTCTGGTTTCCTCCCGCAGGTCTCTCTATTGTTAGTCTAAGTGGGAGATGCAGATTGGCTTCTGCACAGGTGAGCAGACTTTATTCTCTGGAAGTATTTTGTTGGGTCAAGGCTACATTTAAAAGTTAAGGACATAGAAATGGCTTAAGCACGATGTGCACTCTTTATTTGTCTATGTCGCTGCCTTGGGCGTCCAGATTATCTTACTGTGCTGATGGATATAAATATGTATTTTAAATTCTTGATGGACAATTACATGGGGATGCTTTAATGAGATCACCTAGGACGTTTCTGAACATTGGCATATTTTGAACAATATAGAACCTAGTAGTAATTAGCAGTAAGAAGGAGCTGTCTTTAAATTACCAGAAATTTGCTATCTTCCCCTTTGGATGATATTTTCTGAGTAATCAGAATTCATTCCTCAGTGAACACTCAGGTGTTGTTGCATTTATTCCACATCTGCCCATGTTGATGGGGACATATTTGTATTTTCTTCAGAAAATAATACTGGCTGGCATATCCTGTTCCCAAAACATTCATTCTAAAATCAGACTTTATATAAAGAGACTTTTGTCTCTTTATATAAAGATAACTTAGAACATTATTCAAGTTTATAGATGTTTATATTTTTAAACCTTTTTCGTATAGTTTATAGGAAAGCCTAGTAATAATGTAATGGAAAGCCCACTAGTAGAAAGGCTCTCTGAAAAATATAAAGTATAAACAAAACTATTGTTTCTACACAGTGATGAAGGGACCAGAGCTGTGAGTTCTGAACATGATTTTGATGAGAGAAGCCGGTATTTCCTTCCCTGATTCAGAGAGAGGAAGGTCTGTGCTCTGGCTCTCTGATGCTGGCAAGGCGGTAAGGACCATGGTGGGCAGGAAGGGGAAGTAGAACCACTAGAGCTTCTGTCCCAAGGGCACTATTCAGGCCACATTTTCATTTTTCATTGCTGTCTTCTTCTGAAAGCTCATTTCTTCCTCCTGCTTTTTATTTGAATCACTCTTTTTCCTGCATTCCTTTCTTACAACTCAGTTAAAAACGCATGCCTGTAAATATGTTCTAATGCAGCACAGGGGGAGTCAGTGATGATGATAATAGTCTTTGTGTTGGAGGTAGATGGAAGGTCAAATGGGATTCGGATAGATGGAAGAACTTCCTGGTCAGAATAAGATGGTTGAAAATATACTGGCAGAATTAATATCATTAATTCATGGAGAGTTATTCATTAAGGTATGAATAGTGATGTGTGCGAATGTATACATATCAACCTGTATCTGTACCATCTATCTTATCTATTGTCTCTTATAGGAAAAAAATAATTGACAGGCCCCTAATCTTGAAAATTTACTTATTAGTTTTTTTTTTTTTCACGTTTGATTTGAAAATGGATGCTCACCTTTGCAAGTGGTGACTCTTTTGAGTGTTTGGCTTGTGTCTCTTGCCTCTCTTTCTGCCAGACCCAATTTCTGTATGGTACTTAGTGGACTCATGTTTGTTTTCCTCATTGAAGTAGAGTTCCCTACCAAATATGTTTGAAATGATTAAAATATCGAGGCATTAAACATGTAATATTTTTTTAGTGCTAGAGTGAGATCTTCTCAAGAGATGAAGCTATGTTTTATTTACCTTTCTGTTATTCAGGAGATCTAAATACTCAGATCCTTTAAAAATGTCTGTAGACCAAAATAGTTTCTATATGTTAAATACAGCAAATATCCATAATACAAACTTCAGCTGCTTTCAGCCAAATTAACTGACCTTCTGATGGGCAAGAGTATGTGTTTAATTATATAAAAGATGTTATTTTTGTAGACTAGAATTAGTAGTTTTAGTTCTGTATTTTCCATATTGGACTATAATGTGTATTTTTAAATCCAGGTGCTAAATTTGGAAGTTTTGAAAAACCTGTGTTTTCTCTCCTATCACTGTGAAGGTCAGAGAAAGTAGAATCTAGCTTTTCATTTACTTTCCATATCTGTTTTTACTGAGTTAATTCACACGGTGTACAATATGAATCTTCTCAGGATTCCATTTTATGGGAAAAGGAGTAGAAACATTGAGGGGTATAATGATACCCTTAGGGTGAAGCAGCTTCTCTATTGCAGTGTCTAAGCCATGGTCTCTGGTTTTGGATTCAGTGTTTGGGCTGAATATCCCACTGATAGTAAGCGCATCAAATGTCACCTTAGGCTCGTTAACTTTCCAAGTCACGCTTCCTTGGATTTGTGAAGTACGGAAATGCAGACGGCAGGAAACTTCGACTACATAAAAACGCCTTTAATATAAGTTTCACTCTATGAAATCAGCATTTCATAAAGTCTTTTTGGTGAACTTTATTAACAAGCAAAGGGGTCTAGGAAGCTTGGCAAAAAAGGAGGCAGGAAACCCCAAAGAGAACATGTCTGTCAGACGTCTTTCCTTCTGGGGCTTCCTTCCAAATGTTTTTGGATCTTGAAGGAAGTGGAGTGGCTCTCTGCCACCACTTTCATACATCTGTAACCCACTGAGTGTACAGAGTCTGGCATTCACTTTTTAAATTCTTTCCTCAATCTGTATTTATTTCACTGTGAAATAGAAGCTGATCACATAGGTTAATGTTGAAGTCAAAATATGAATCTTATTTTACTTAGACACAATTTCTACTTTCTGAGAATTTTGATTTAAGGACTGAGAATTCTCAGATTTTTAAAACTGCCTATGGCACAGTTCAAACCTTACATTTTATAGAAAGCTGTGGACCTGGTCAAACATAAAAGCTTAGGGCAATTTGGAGTTCTGTTTGCCTAGGTTTTAGGGCTGTGTTTAAAAGAAATTTGCAAGACCTGTGGAGAAACAGATGTAGTTATTCAGACTTTCACTCATGAATGTCTGCTATCACTTAGTCCCCGTTCCCTTATGACAAGATTTTAATATTTAATATAATTCTGCTAAATGTATGCTCTAGAAAATATTGAAAGAAAAACTTGAGCTAAAGGAAATGGAACATAAGCCTGTGTAAATATTCATCTCTAGAGAGCTAGATCTCTTAAGTATCTATTTGCTTTTTGAAGAATATATACAGATACTGACCTTTTGGGGAGAAAAAAATAGTGATAACTTGTTAAATAGAATGCCAATCATTTCCCTTAATCAAAAAGTATGATTTAGGGTCAATAGTATTTTAGCATACCTGCTCTAGATTTGCAACTAACTTATTGAATGGAACAAATGGAAGAACACATGAGCTATAAAGTGCTGCATTAACTGTTAATAGAGTATTATTGACAAGAGTTTGGGAATTTACACAACAATAATAATAGCAACCATTCCTACCACATACAGAACTTATGCCAATGACTTTGCTAAAGGCTTTACTTAACTTCTGAACTCATATTTGCACGAAGAAGATCCTGTTTTGCTTACTTTTAATGTGAGGAAAGGGAGGCTCATAGAGTTAATAAAAATCTCTGCGGGTCACATAACTCGTGGCAGTACTGGACTTGAACCTGTAACAGGTTCCAAAGCCAGAGTTTCTTATGCTACATCATGCCAGTGTATTAAGACCAGTATTAAGCATATTAAGACCAGTAGGAACTTGAATTACAAGAAAATTATTTTGTACTCATTTACTGTAACTTCTTTTTGTTTAACAGACTAGGTAATGTTCTAGATGAATCATTCACTTTAAGGAAGGAAACTGCACTTGGTTACAAATGACTTAGGATGATATAGCTTACCCTGCCTTATTCATTTTGAGACCCAATTTTGAAAATCTGAGGTAGATGAATGTGAATGAATCACTGTTATTTTAGGGAGAAGTTATTCAGACTCTTTAAAATGATGCCACTGTTCTTTGTTAAACTTTGACAACCCTCTTTCACTCTGTACCTCACAGCAGCCCTTCTTTTACCTCTGTACTCGGGTAAATGGTGTTATAGGATATTTCTGAGAAATAGATCCTTTCTTAGTTTCTTAATAAGTGCCTTAAACTTGGGACAGGTACAGTTGACTTAAAGTCATACCAAAAAGGTCAGATTTATACAAAAGGCATTGTATACATACCAAATATTATGTATGCAGACCTCACACACCTATTGAAAATTTCTGAGTAAGTTCTGTTGGAAAAAAAAATCTATTTCCTTCAACCATTGGCGTCTTTATTCTTTGTTCTAAGTGGTCATCTAAACCACAGTGTGTAGAGTAAAACCACACTATAATACAATAAGTGAAATTAAAAAAAAAAAAAAACTCAATCCCCTAATATGTGCTAAAGTGCTATTGTGAGGTTAATAAAAGCTTTATTAATAAGACCTGGGTTGTTGGAAGCATGGGAAACAAGAATTTTCTATTGGACACAAACAAATACAAATGTAAAGATAATGAAACAAATTGTATATAACTGATCACAGAATAAAAAAGATAATGGGGTGATAAAAAAAATAATGACAACGCAGTTGTAGCTCTACAATGTGTCCCTAAGAGAACTTCAGTATACTTCCATTTGAGAAATGAAGAGCTCAGGAACCAGTCATGTTGTGACTGGACATTTGAGTTGAATTTACACCGTTAAAGATTGCACTTGTTTCAAGTGGCTTTTCTGTCCTCAATTTCTGCTCAGCAATTCTAAAACCCATGCTGAAGTGCAGAACGTGGGGTGGCCTGTGTCTGTATTTCCTCATTTCTTCTTGCCACTGGGCGGACTTGGCTCCTTGGGAACATTGAGCTGTGATGCTGTGCCATCCACTTCTGAGGAAGCCATAAGCCCTATGAGTTTTGATGCCACTTGTTCTTTTACTAAAAAAGAAAAGCGAGAGAAGACCAGGAGCTTCTTTTTCACCTGTTGGAAAAGGAAAATAAAAATGATTCTTGTCATACATTTTGTAGGAAGTCCTGGTTAGCTAGTTTGGATGAAGCCACAGGTAAACCTTGGTATCAGATGAATTAATTACTCAAGCTACATATAATAACTTTCTTCTGTTTTCTGATTCATAATGTAGTTGGAGACCTAATCTGTTAAACCAACATGGATAGTAGAAAGTGAATGCCAAGAACTCTTTTAGAGAGTCTGGAATAATTAAAATGCTCTGGGACATGCTAGAATATAGATATGTCATTAATTCCCAGGAAGGAAACACCGTGTGCAAAATTAAATTTGTGCCTAATCTTTAATGAACTACACAATTCTCATATACTATAAAAACTACAAAAGCTGGAAATCAGAAAAACTGATCCTATTCTTAGATAGTTTTGATATTTGTATTTCAGTTGTGGCAGGGTATAATTAAATTTGGTCTATGGGGTGTGTGTTTTATTTTTCACATTTTGGCTTTAACATCCCCATCAACACATAAAATACTTTATTAGAAACCTAGTTTATAATTTGTTCATTGTAATTAGCTAAACATTTGAATGTTTTCCAAGTATCAGTACACTTTAGTTGCTCTAATTTTCATGAAGACAAACATAGCTCATGAGCTTGTTCCTGTGAATAGGTTTATCAATCACGGGCTTGTAGATCTACTCACTGAAAATCATCCCATCCATGTCCAAACGTGTTTGTGAGTGTATGAATGTACGTCCCCATGTATGTAGGTTTAAGGCTATGGATGTATGTAAGTTCATATTTATTAATATTGGGTAAATTGTGGTATATCAAAACTTTGATTTTTTTTTTTTAATTTTTTTTATTTTTTTTTTTTTATTTAGAACACTCTAGGGAGGATGGAAATGATGAGCTGGGCAAAGAGAATTAAGGACCTGGAGCAATTAAGAATATTGTATTTGAGATTGATATAAGAAGAACTGGGAGAAGCCACTTAAAAAGTGGGCATCTGGGGCACCTGGGTGGCTTGGTCGGTTAAGCGTCCGACCGGCTCAGGTCATGATCTCACGGTCCGTGGGTTCGAGCCCCGCGTCGGGCTCTGTGCTGACAGTTCAGAGCCTGGAGCCTGTTTCAGATTCTGTGTCTCCCTCTCTCTCTGCCCCACCCCTGTTGATGCTCTGTCTCTCTCTGTCTCAAAAGTAAATACATGTTAAAAAAAAAAAAAAGTGGGCATCTGGGAGAAGGCGTCAAATAGGATAGAATCTCCTATAGTGTCTGCTTGTTTACCCTGCCTACCTTGTAGTTGATTTCTTGGCTTATTCTACTGATATGTTTGAGTATCCTTGAGATTTCAGGATATTATTTGAAACTTTGAAATGACTACCATAAGTTATTGCATCTGTTGTATCACTTTGGACAGTAGGACATACTCTTGCTACATCAACCTGTGTAAATCAGGCCATTGATGTTCCAACTGTTTCCCTCCACGAGGACTAAAAAGATGCCCTAGAGGGCAGATGGCCTGGTGGTGGGGGGCAGCAAATCCTGAGGTCTTTCCTGAACAACTTTCTCCCATTCTCTCAAGCTGTTCAGCATAAAAATGACTGTGTGTGCGTGTGTGTGTTTCTTTTAGTGTGCTCTAATATACATAGATGCTATCATCATTGGTATTTTTAAATATCACTGAAAATTTTAAAGACAGGTAGAAAAATGTTTAAATATCTTGCACACTTTATAAAGAGAATTTATAGAATTGTTTGAGATTCTGGTGTTATGGTTTAAAATTTCATATATTACTCTGTCATATGCTGAAAAGACCAATTTGTAATGGTCCAGATGGGGGAAGATAAAGCATTTCCACTTAGACATTAAATAATGGTATTTGAAAGGAAGGGGTTAAGAAAGTGCTATTCAAACTATGGGATTAGAATGGATATTAGTATAAAGATTGTGATTTTAATTTTTATCATTTTTACATTGGTAGAGGGATTTTATGGATTTTGTAGTTGATGGTGATGGGCTCTTAAGCATAATCATACAGATTTTCTTTTAAGTTGTCTTAAACTAGACCCATGGCTCCCAACTTGTGGTCCTTGGATCAATAGCATCACCATTATCTGTGAACTGGTTAGAAAGGCAAATTCATGGACCCAACCTGACCTAATGAATCATGATCTCTGGAGATGGTCCCAAGAAACTGTCTTTAATAAGCTCCATAGGGGATTCACATGCACGTTAAAATTTGAGAAGTACTGATCTAAAGGAATTGCCCATAACTAAAGGCCATTATGATCTATACAGGAAACAGCTGGAATGAGGAGGCTTGAAGTTTGTCTCAGTCTTCTAGGGACCTTATTTCTAAAAAAGAATCTACATTAACTAAGATTGTAAAACAAGAAAGATCAAAGTCTTAAAAATTGTTTTCTAAGAATACAGTTTAATTATATGCAAGTTTATTAATATGAGAGTTGTGATGAATAACTTTAACAAAAATTGAATGCTATCAGTTTAGAATAAGCAGTTTGCTGGGGTATTTGCTTCCTGAATAAATTGAATAAATAATGCTGCTAAAGTGAACTATTTACGTACAGAATAAAATTAAACTTTATTGAGCAACCTGATAAATTTTGTTAGAGATTAAGTTTTTAAATAGAAGCTTAGTTTGCTTAGCTAGGGGGCATAAAGACTAATTAGTCATTGCATGTAACCTGTTTGTTAATTGTTCCTCTGAGGGGAAATTGAAAATCAGCCACCATGGTTTATTTTTTAATGGAAAGTGAAAAAAAGAGAACATTGATTTATTGCCTAAAATGGCTGATAAAGTTTGCATCCAACTTTAGCAGAACTGTGCAATTTTTTTTTCTTTGTTTTGATGTTTCAGACTGCAGATGTTAGCTGTTTTTGTGAGGAAATAATGGTGTTAGCTATGAGTTTTCTTGGAAAGAAAGAGCTTAAAAGCTTTAGAGTCCTGGAATCACAGTCTGCACAGCCAGATGAACATGGATGGAATGTTAGGTGAAGCCTTTGGGGAGTCATTCCACAGCAGCATCTGGAAGGAAACAATAAGTGACTGGAGGGTTTACTTTTCAGGCAAATGATTAAGAAGTGATTAAATGAAGGTGTTAGGATGTGAGGGCGGGAAGGAAGCACTGAAGGTGTATATATAATATGGAACGGAGGGATTATGGAGAAGTCTTAACAGAATGAACCGTAGATCACAGCTGAAATTATAAAAAGCTGGAATTGGAATTTGGACAGAATAGCTTATAGGTATCACATGAAACAGAACATGAAATTCACATAATACAGAACATACTGGAACATAATTTTTTTTTGAAATAGCAAGGGACAGTGATGATGTCTAGCTATTCAGAGCCACTGGAAATCATTTCTTAGAGTTGGAAAGACATCCTGCATTACACCTTTATAGTCTTACTCTGATTATATTGGCCCTACTTTAAAGTCCTAAGAAAGCTCTGGGATTTGTAAATAGAAATCCAAGTCTTTGATCAAGTGAGCGGTTTTGCTTTAGCAGTTTGATACTACCTTGTTCATAATACAGAATGACAGTCTTACTTTACATTGCTTTCTATAGATTTTTTTTTTACTCTTCTTGTAAATGAGCATATCTTCCTGTCCATTTCTCTTCCTTACTATTTTCCACTCCAAACTGTGGATGAATGAATGAATTGTTGAACAGAGGAAGAAAGGAATATATAAAGCTATGTTTAGGTGTGCAGGGGTTGGAAAAATCCCCCTGCCCTGGTTCTTTTGGCGGGTCTAGTAGTTAAAAGGAAAAAAAAAAAATGTACAAAAGGGAAACCAACAAAAGCATGAGAAGCTCGAGGATAGCCAAGCAATTGAGGCTTAAGCACCATTCTTAACCAAGGAGAAGGGAAGTAGGGATCTGGGTCTTCAGAGGAAAAGGACAGTTCATAGGAAGATGGGAAGGGCAAAAGTTAAGTAAACAAGTTTGTCATGTCACACACAGACAGTGGGACACAGAGAGGAATTTGAATATACAGCCTCTGTGGAGCTCCCCCCAGCTTACCACACCTAGCCTATAATTTTTATAGTTATCTTTTCTGATAGCTCTCTTCCTGGATCAGGCTCTGAATCTAAATTTTTAGAGGCAGTTAATAGGGAGGTGAAAAGCCCTTTCTCAGTCTTTTGGGCCTTGATTGTCTTAAGCTCAAAATAATCTACATGCCACAGTAGCACATTTTGGGAAGACTCATTCTGAACCCCTTCAGTGTCATGTGTAAAACTTCACCAAGAAGGTTCACTGTCCAGAAGTTGAATTATAGATTGCTCCATCTCACTTGAGCAGTCTCTTAGTCCTGAGAATAGATGAGTTCATTTAAGCACTTGTGCTTCCTTTCAGGAGGTGGTGATACAGGTGGACTCCCAAAGTTAATTTTATGGTGTAATTGGGTATTTAATAAGAGACATGTTTATGGAAACAAAAGAAGAAAATGGTTAATAATGGGACAGACTATGATTCCAGTTTCTGAGTTCTGAAGCCAGGTAGTTGAGAAAATTTCTAGATGACTAGTTTGAAGCATCATCAGATGGCATGAGGGCTGGCAGAGACAATCTGATGGATATTCCTGGTTTGTAGTTTGAATGTCTTTGGTGATCTAAGTGGTCACTGAGCAACCTGCATGAAAACTGTCCATATGTAAACTGTTGTGATTTCTCTGAAGTTCGTATCAAATTGTCCAACTCTAGCTTGCATGGTTTAGGGAAAAGGGAAATTTTAGTTCTCAGTGATTGCAAGTCAAAAGATAGGAGAAACTTGAAATGCAAATTTGGAGAGTTGTAGCCAAATAATGGAAAAAGTGGAAGAATTCAGAATCTAATCCAATTTATAGGTAGAAAACCAAATCTCAGAGACAATTACCAGCACCAGAATTTGATATCCACAGAGGTGTATTTTGCTCAAACATAGTTTTTGTCTCTACAATCATTCCATTTTTATTAAAATAATTTATTTAAGTACATAGGAAGACTAATTTGTTCACAGGTTAAGTCTGGTTTTAATAAATTTGGCACGATTACTTATGCAATTGGAGCAAGAATGGTGATTGATCATATAGGCTCTTTTAAATATGCTTTGCTCGAACTTTTAAAAGTTTATTTTCAGAGAGAGAGAGAGTGTGTGTGTGTGTGGGGGGGGGGGGGGGGGGTTAGAGACAGAGGATTCCAAGCACTAACAGTGCAGAACCTGATGTGGGGCTTGAACCCAGGGACTGTGAGATCATGACCTGAGCTGAAATCAAGAGTTGAATGCTCACCCAACTGAGCTGCCCAGGCACCCCTGGAACTTTTCATAAAAAATCTCAGATTGAACTTTTAAAAGCCTCTCAAGGCAAGGAAATCAAGGCAGTGACTTGCCATTGTCTTCACCAGCAATACCTGTAGATTCAGGTTAATTATTCTCTTCTAAGGTTTTCCAAATATATTGAGGTTTCTATACCTGCCAGGAAGTGACTGTATTCACCTGGCAAGACTGCTAGGAACCTTGTAAGCAAAGTGCCAAACTGATTTTTCTAAGAGGTTTTATTAGCTCTATAACATAAACCTTAGTTCCTTAAAGCTATCTGGTCCTATCTGAGTCTGTGCACATCTTTCTCCAAATAGGATATTTCATTCAAAGCCTTGGTAATATAACTGATGTTTCCAATTGTGTCCTGTTGTTACAAGGACAACAGATTCTTATAGAACTTGGGCAAGTAAGTATTCTGCCATGAAACTAAAAACTCCCTGAGGGTTTCCAAATTCTTGAGGGTTCAGGTAGGGAGAAAAAGATAAACATTTCATCCTTGCTTATAAGGATATATTCTGCTTAAAGTGCTCTCAGTCATAGTTTAGGAGGACAATTTTTCCGAGATCTGGAAAACTCATGAGTAAGGAACCAGTAATTTAAACAGAGTCAAAATTAAAGTCCTCTTCATCAGTTTATCAGTCCTATGTAATCAATTCTTGTTTATTTTGATCTTTTGTTAGCAATGTTACAAAGCCATCATGTTTTTTCCCCCATTGAAGTTCTATAATTGGTTACTTCAGTGGCATAATCTGCAAGTTATCAGAAAATGCATTCTAGGTTTACCTTTCAGAGGCACAGTGAAAGCATGCAAATTCTTCCCAGCAGGACTCTTATTCCCTTAAGGCCAGAATTTTTACAATACTTACACAGAATCCTTTCCATGAATTTCTTTGAAGTGGAAACACTTTTGCAGAAACACTTTTACAAAAACATCAAAGTAAAACAATAACTGTGAGTGACAAAGGCTTAAAAGTGGCAATGTTAAAGGTCAGATGAAAATTCATTATAATGTAGCTGACAAGGAATTTGGTTATTTCTGTGACACACACAGTATTGTAATTGTAATCAGAATTACAAGTGATAACATTATTAGGACATACCAGATTTCTAGGAATGTTATACAATTTCTGGAACATTTATCATATATACCTACAAAGACAATGTAAATAATGCTTAGTATTCTTTTTTGACAATGGTTCCTAGCTTGATTAGTTTAGCATCTCTTTTTTTAAAAAGACCAAATCTTTTGATATGTTCTAGGGACCCTCTAAAAAAATCCCAAAGTTGGTTCAAGGTCAAAGATTTCATTTAGAATTCGATTTGGGGAAATTTGTCAAAAATATCAGTTTTTAAAACATGGGTGCCTGGGTGGCTCAGTCGGTTAAGTAACCAACTTCAGCTCAGTCAAATATAGAAGGGGTGCCTGAGTGGATCAGTTGGTTAAGCTTCTGACTGTGGTTCCCTGAGGTCATGATCTTGGACTTTGGCTCAGGTCATGGTCTTATGGTTCCTGAGTTCTAGCTCCATGTCAGGCTCTGTGCTGACAGCTCAGAGCCTGGAGCCTGCTTTAGATTATGTGTCTCCCTCTCTCTCTGCCCCTCCCCTACTCAAACCCTGTCTCTCTTTTTCTCTCTCTCAAAAATAAATAAACATTAAAAAAAATGTTAGAGCAAATACAAAAAATGAAATAGTTTAAAACACAAACCCATAAACCCTATTAGCTCTCTTAATAGAGAAGACTCAGTTTTCTTAAGTAATCAAAGACTTGATAAATAAATGAAACACAAAGTTATTTTTACAGGACAAATTATCAAAATTTTTGTTTTCTAGGCATATTGCTTAAAAAAATAAAGAAAACATTTTATTATCTCTTATCAAAGTCAGACCGGTAGTTCAAGAAAACTTTTAGTTTTCTCTTTAACTTTTTAACTTTTAGGAGATAAAATCAAGTTCCAGTTATACATAAGTACACTATTGATACTAAACCTTATTGTTAAAATATGTATAATAACAATTCAATTTTAGCTGCTTGATAATACAGGGCAAAATTTTAAGACAATTTTCTAATAAATTGGGCAGTACCATCCAGGGTTAGAAAATACCATACATCAACAGCACACACGTATAGACAGTCATGAACATATAAACACAGATATTAAAGTTTCCACTTTAAAATTTTAACCAGGAGATGGGTATTTGTGGAGAAGGCACATTAGGTGATTTTTTTATTCTAAATTTCAAATAATCTTTTGTGGTTTTGTTTATCTTTTGATAAAAAAAAAAAATACCTTTCTGAAGTTGGTATTTTAAAGTGATGACC